>NC_142047.1:43572224-43659535 GCF_982192425.1 Myodes glareolus
TAGGGTTTGATCTGGAAAGAAGGCCAGGATCTGCAAACCCATCTAAGGGCAAGAAAAAGGCAAAGATCTCCTTTTGGCCCCTTCACCACCTTGACAGCAGGCAGGCTTTATTTGCCAGATTAGGAGGCAGCTGAGCAATGATCCATGGTTAGCTCTTCATGCATGAAACTGGTCCTCCTTGGCTTTAAATACGGTTTGGAGGTTTCTTGGGAGAGGGGAAGAATTCAGGGAAAGAGAAGCTTCCAGCCAATTTGGGGATCTTGTACAGTTCTTTCCATTAACTCTTGGGAGGCCAGGGTGATTGATCCCAGCAGGCAGAGGTTTTACCTGCCTCTTTGGCCAATAAATGAGCAGCATTCAGCCGAGTTGACACAGTGCGTTTTCTAAGTAAGTGGTGGTGGAT
The DNA here is from genome assembly GCF_982192425.1 of Myodes glareolus. NCBI lineage: Eukaryota > Metazoa > Chordata > Mammalia > Rodentia > Cricetidae > Myodes > Myodes glareolus. The sequence continues at coordinate 43,572,628 of NC_142047.1, forward strand.
GATAAATGAATTGAGGGGGTAGATTGGAGGAGGGTTGTGGGGGGTCATCATTTTTCTTTTATCATTGATGGAAGACCATCTACCTAGTATAATTAAAACTATATGTGAATAACTTCTCTTCCTTAATGACCTCATCAAAAACATTATGCACCTATGCACACACATTTATATACAAGTGTGTGTGTGTATATGTGTTTGTGTGATTTATGAACTTTCATTCACACTGAAGATTGAGGACTAGGATTCAAAGATATATGAAGAGAGTAACAGTTAGGGCCACAAATTCAAGAAAAAGACCTTTAGCTGCAGTCTGAGTAAGTCTGTGCCTCCCCCCCCCCCCCGCCTTCTGCATTAGGTAGCCCTGTGCTCCCTTACAAGGAAATGCCTGCAGGAGCAGGGACATTTTGAAGTAATCTCAAGATGAAAGCCAGAAGGTGATTTTTAGAGACTGACATGCAAATCCGCTCTTGAATGGAGCCACACACGTGTGCACATTCACACATGCATGCACATACGCATACACATGTATGCACACGTGCACGTTTACACATATGTATACACACATGCACACACATGCCTGCTCACACACACCACACACAAGCGCATGTGCACACACACATGAAAACATGCACATTTGCACACAAGTACACACACACACATGAGCACACACATTCACACAATTACAGAAGCCCTGCTTCTTCAGAAAGCCACACAGACCTGGTTTGTACTTAGACCATAGTATGGCAAAGAGCTCCAGATTGATTTTTTTTCCTTTCACCAAACAAGAAGCAAAATTAATCAGTTTGCAAGGCCACCCTGAAATAGCTTGTGGAGATGGCCTGCTGGGCCTGTCATCCTCCGCTGGGCTGGGATTGGCTGGCTAACGAGGCCCATTGATTATAAGTTTCTGCCTTGAGAGCAACATGACTCATTCCATGTTTTTATGAATCAACTCAGGCCTTGTGGCTGAAGGTCCCCCTTTCATCTGCTTTCAGGTTTTAATGGAAACCTTTTTGTCATCAAATAGAATGTTCTTTTTGCTTGGAAACAAAGCACAGCACATCTGAGCTGGTACTATTTAGACCTGGGACAAGGGCTCAAGTTGGTGAGTCTATAATTATAAAAATGGAAAAGAAAAAGTAGGAAGAAAGGCTTGTTTTATCTCATTTACCCTCTAATTCGCTGATTGGTTGGGCAGGTATTGTTCTTACAGAACAAATTGGGTATTGGGGACATTGGGTATTGAGGACATTGGGTATCACACAAACAGTAGTCAGGATCTGCATTTGTGTGTCCTCGGGGCTTCTACACTTCCCCTTTTATTCTGTTTCTGTGGACCTCAGAAATACCACAGGAGATGTGATTTGCCTCCCTAGACCATGACATCTACAATTGTTGATTTGCCTCCCTAGACCATGACATCTACAATTGTTCCCTTTGTTTAATACATATGGGTCCATTGTTCTTCTTATGTGCGACTAAGGGGACACTTTTTGACTATTCCCGGAACAATATTGTTGGTTTTTCTGGAAATAAAGATGTGTTCAAGTGCAGCTTAGAAAGAGCCACAGCTTGTTGCTGTAGAATTGGAAGGACAGAGCGTTCTGCACTCTGAAAAAAAAAATGTCAGCTGATGGGAGACCCATTTCACAAATTTTTCATGAAGTGGGTATGTAACAGTAGGTTTTAAGTGCCTAAGCAGCAAATGAATGTGTGTATGAGTGTGTGTGTGTGTGTGTCTGTGCGTGTGTGTGTGTGTGTGTGTGTGAGAGAGAGAGAGAGAGAGAGAGAAAGAGTGTCTGTGAGTATGTGTGTGAGGAGTGTGTATTAGTGTATGAGTGTGTATGTGTGCATGTGTGTATGTCCTTTGAAGACAGGTGGATGGGGCATATGCTTAAGCTTCTACTCCTCCTTCTGTGTCCTTGGTGAGCGTGTCTCACTTTCTCCAAGCTTCCAGGGTTCATCTGCAAAGCATAGATGGTACAATGACCCTTGTGGTACCAAGAGGACCAAACCTGAGTTCTAGCTCAGCTCATTCCTTGCCAACTGGATACTGCAGACCAGGATCCTTGGGACCGGAGACTAGTACACAGAGTTTTTTGCAAGCAGTTTACTGGGGAAGACCTTTCAGGACAAAGACAACAAAGCAAACAGGCCCGGGCAGAGAGAGTTAAACAGGCTATGGTCTCTGTTGGATCCTTCTGCAGAGTCGGTTCCTCCCAAGAGTAAGAAACAGGGAAAGCCTTTTGGCCACTGGCTGGGCTACTAATGGGAGCATGGGCTCTCTTAAGCAGAGGTTCTCAGACAGTGGAGCACAGTTCTCCAGGAAATTATGAATAGCCAGCATCCCCATGAGGGTTCTAGATGAAGCACAATCTCACTCCTTGGTTGGCATTGCTGATTACTACCCTAAACCTAAACAGAGGACTGGTTTGTATAATGGGGATGATTGTGACGTCTCCTTGACTAGTACTGTACTGAAGTTGAAATGAGGTCAAACACTCTAACCCTTTATATATAATTAATGGCTAATAAATGGCTTACTGTCTAAGCTATTGTTTTTGGTTACCCTCACATCACCACCTTATGGAGTCTTATTATTCAAGCTAGAATGGTTTTGAAAGTGAAATGATTGATAATTATGCTGGGATAGTGGGGCCAAATTGGAAGGATCCTAGACAAACCAGGGTATGCTGCCCTCCTACCTGATAATGGTCTAATGACCTATGACCTTGTTGCCATCATGTCTTTTGAAAAGGAGCTGGTAAGGTCTGAGGCTGGTTGAAGGTCTCCAGGTTGAGCTGTAGGAATGTATTTAAGTGGCCATTAACAAGCCTTGTCTAGCTTGTGGCTCAAATTGGCTTGTGGCGGAAAGTCACTAATGGATTGGGGACATTTATTTTCTCAGAGTGATTTACAGCAAGAGGCCATATGAAACTGTTGGAAGGAGACCAATTGGATGAAAAATGGCTCTGGCTAGTCATGGCCCCATTGGCTGATCTAAAAATGGGCTGAGGGCAGGCCACCCCAGAAATGCAAGCCAGCAGATGGGTAGAATTCTAATATGTCATAAGGGCAGGTAGGAGACAGGGGAGGAATGTGCACTAAACAGTTGTTATGAGCCAGAAATTGAGTGCATATATAGGACAACAAGGTCAATGTCACTGACTCTGTTTTAAGGAAGACCTGTCAGGACTTCAGACTTCCAAGTGAAAAAGAGATATAAAAATTCCAAGTCCATATTGCTCCTGGATTCCTCACTTTTGGGGGCCAGAGAATAGAAAAACCATAATGACAAAGAAGGAGAGAGGGAGAAGGAGAGAGAGAGAGAGAGAGAGAGAGAGAGAGAGAGAGAGAGAGAGAGGCAGACCCATAACATAGTGGGTAACATAGAGAAAGCACCATGAGTGGTTTTTATCCCTTTGAGACAGAACTGATAAGACTCAAAATTGTATACTGTCTGCCCCCAGACGGTCTTTGTATTTGTTCCACTTCCGTTTCCTCTATGCTTCTGAGGTACAAGATACCTTGAGGATAAAGTTACTGGTTGGTACCGCTGATAAAGAACACTCATGCCCATTAAACCTCAGAACCACTCAAGAGAGTGGCGTTCTCTCCTTTACTTCCTCTGACTAACTGACCACATCGCAAACACTGACAGCTGGAAGACAAGATGTCCTAAATCAGTATAGCACTAAACTGTCACTAGTGTGGTTGACGGGATGAAATATAGTCAATGGCATGCTCTGAGCTTGTGCAAGTAAGCAAATGGAGTCCGTGAGGTTCAACAACACAGCTGTTCATAAAACCGAGAGATTATGCTCAAAGAACTCAAGTGCCCAACGTGGAAGGTGCTCTGACATGGAAATTGGGCTACAGAGTTCTGAATCACGCTGTGCTGCGTGAAGATAGCAGGGTTTGACATGGAAAGGGTGATGCTGTGCTGAGTCATAGTTAAGTCTCCTTTGGTAATGAGCAGACCCAGCTTGCTAGCTCAGGGGTCATTCTCAACTACTGAAGTTTGTGTTTGGTCATTACCTATATCCTTGCTAATGAGGACTGGGGACAGTGACGGTTCCTGTTCACCCAAAAATAGAATGGAAATTCATTGGCCATTTTGTTTTGTTCTGTCTGGAGACAAGGTTTCACTCAGCATCCCAGGCTAGTCAGGAACTTGCAATCCTCCTGCTTCAACCTTCCAAAGTTTAAATATGTGTGATCATACCTAGCGTAGACATCTCTGCCTCCCAGCAACCTGAATAGGTAGGAGCACAAAACAGTTATTTATCTTTTCTCATCGTTGTGACCAATGCCTGACAAAAGCAGTTTTAAGAAAGAAAGGTTTGTCTTGGCTCAGAATTTGGAAAAATGGCCCTTCATGGCAGGGAAGGCATGCGCACTGATTGGAGAGGCACAGTCCATGGTGGTAAGAGCTTGCAGCTGCTCATATAGCGTGATCAGGCTCACATGGTGTGGGTCAGGAAGCAGAGAGGTTAGAAACAAGGTTGTAGTCCTGAAAAACCTACCCCTTGTAACCCGCCTCCACCAGCCATGTGCAGACCTCCAAGGTTCCACAACCTCCCAAAATAGCCCCACCAGCTGGAGACCACATATTAAAACACATGAGCCTATGAGAGACATTTAATATCTAACCTGTAACACGGTGGCTCATCTAACACATGTTTAGCCCCATTATTTTAATTCATTGTTTATAGGGAATCATCTTGTCCCTTTGAGACTGTTTTGATCTCAACTCAATAGGGATACTAGACTGCTCCTTTATCCTTCCCTTCTCTCTCTCTCTCTCTCTCTCTCTCTCTCTCTCTCTCTCTCTCTCGCTCTCCCCCACATATATTCCTCTCTTCTTCCTCATTTTTCCATGATGAAAAAAAACCAGCAATGGCCATCATAGCATAACCCCAATAACAAAAGCAGTAACTGAAAAAATTTACAGTGGATGGTGAACAAGATTGAGAAATTAAATCTGTAGTCATCCTTTATGTCAAGTAGGATTCATCCAACTGGAAATAGTTTAACTAAAATAAAAATGAAGAAATTACAATTAGCTTAACAATGCTATTTAGAATGTTGTAACTTGCTAAAGTCACTAATGCTGTCATAATTGTGATTATGTTTTGGTAGCAAGTATATCGAAATTCTCTGGGAGTCAAAGTTATGGAATTAAAAATCGTTTGGGAGCGAGACAAAGTACCTGAAGAAAGAGCTGGAAGAGAGGCCAATGAGCCCACTCAGAACAAGCTTGTTTTGATCTATGGATGTGAAAGAGCACTTGGATAGCATTCATAAAGCTTTGTTTAAAGGAGGAATTACCAATCCATTCACTCACCCTTTAGAAAGTACATCTGGAAGATGATTGGTCAACGCTCTTTGGTATGAAAGCAAGTATAAAGATAAGCAACACAAGGTACCTGGGCTTTGGTTACAGGCCGCCACAAGTTAGTATTTTGCTTTGCTTTTTGTTGGTCACGTGTGTTTAAGCATGATCTTAATGCTTGCTTTACATCCAAAATGAAGATAAAAGCTTGCAACATCTGACTTATGGTAGCTTCCCATAGACAGCAAATTATTATTAATTATAGAGACACTAGTCAGAAACCAAAGGTATTTCGTGATGGCACCGGCAATGATGACTGACAGTTGTGCCCACCATGCCCCCTACTTGCAGCATCCTTTTGGGATCAAAATTCATTAGACGCATCATCTTTGGATTCCATCCCTACTCTGGAAGGATGGTAGCACAGGAATTAAAAACCACATTTTCCAAGAGAGGATGATGGGACTCAAAAGTTAGGTGGAAATACTGAGAAACTCTTGTGGATATGAGTTCTGATCCTAACTCCACCTCACAGTGATTGATCCTAAGCAAACAGAACTTTCAACTAATCCTGGCAATAATGCCCGACTTTAGGTACGAAGAAGGTTGGAAGAGTCTGTGAAAGCTGTTGTTTTAAGTTAATTTTCTAATTGCTATGATAAAATACCCAACAACAGTCAAATTAAGGAAGAAATGTTTCTTCTGGGTTACAGTTTGGTAGGATGCCTTCCATCGTGGTAGGGAATGCATGGTGGTAGGGTCAGGAAGCCAGCTGGTCATGTTGCAGAGGCAGAATGAGCAGGAAGTGAACCCATGACATAACACCTCAAGGTCCGCCCCAAGTGCCCACCCACTTTTTCCTCCACCTCCTGAAGGTTCTACAACCCTCTCACACAACATTCTTAGCCTGGACCAAGTGCTCAAACACATGAGCCTCGGGGGAAATATTTCATATTCAAACCATAGCAGCTCTCAAAATACCTTGCCCATAGTAGGTGTTTGATAAGGGTCATTTTTCCTTCCTGAGTTTCTCACATTTGAATTGGTGTCTCCTGGTTTTGATCCACATTGGCAGCGAGGAGCAGGAAGTTGACTTTTGATCCTTATTCCTAGAGTTGGAAATAGACTTGACTTGCTCTGTGAGTACCATCACCCCGGCCCTTACATAGCCATCCATGGGTAGTGGTAGGGATTCTCTGACAGTTGAGTGTGCATAGACAATCCATCTTTGAGAGTGGGGTTCACTTTAATTCAAAGGATTTCAAATCCCATGACCTTTGGGTGAATCAATGGCACCCAATGCTAACAACAAAGCTTACCCAGGCACAGAGAAACTGTACCCCCAAGTTCCTAGCACTTCTCTTTACTGAAATGAATCCTTTTGACATCTTGGCATTTGTCATAGAAGAAAAAGTTTAATTAGAAGCCAGAAGAGACTCTTCATAGGAAAGGGCAGCAGGCATGTAATCTCAAATTAGTTCCTCCGTGTGTGATCTCATACAGGAAATTGGTTGGAGTCATGGCATCGAGATGAGTGAGTTTTATGTTTGAAGGCACGGGAGACAGCATCGATGCTCCCTTGAAAGGCACTGCTTCATCTCTGAATGTGATATTGTCTTCATAAGAGCATGCAGTCAGCTTCTGCTTTTAATCTTCTTCTGCCAGTGACCCCTGACTCTTCATGTAGTTTCATCCTCAGCACCGTCTGGGAGCAGGGCAAGCCAAAGAGCACTTTCCCCAACAAAACCCCGTTAGCAAGCTAACGCACTGGGTCTTGTTACTCTCAACTTTCTAATTGAGTGTGGTCCCCAGAGCTCAATGCAAGATAATTATCCCTTATTCGGGGAGGCATAATGATTCATATCTTAGAATGTCACTGCATGCGAGCCTTTGGTTATAGATATGCTATATTTGAAGTGAAGTAGGCGTGGACGTAAGCCCTGCTTCCAATCACCTTAGAAACTTGTATTAACTATGGAATGATGGTGTACTTCTTTGAAGCCTCAATTTGATCATATATAATATTTGTATAACAGTAACAATGGTGGACCATTTTTTTGTATAAGGATAAAAACAGACAGTGGCGGCTTTGGGGATCATTCAATTGGTAATGTGCTGACAAGCCCAAGTCCGAGGACCTGAATTCAGCCCTCAGCTTCCACAGAAAAAGCTGGGTGTGGTGATGCACACTTGTAAGCTCAGCACTTACGAGGAAGCGATGCATAGATCCTCAAGGCTTGATGGCCAGCCACTGTAGCTTATTCGTCAAGCCCGAAGTCCTAGTGAGAGACTCTGTCTCAAACAGCAAAGTAACACAAAACAAAGTACCCAACACCTAGAAAATGTTACCCAAGATTGACTTCTGGTTTCCATACACAGAAGCATGATGTGGATAGCTACCCACACATGCATTTACACATGCCCCCACACCTACACCCACAATGTACCCACACATACACACATAGATAGTGCACCTTAAGTACCTAGCAGTGATATTGTTCTATGCAATATATGTTGATATAATGATTTTCTGAGATACATTTATGTGTCCCAAAGACATTCTTGGTGAGGGCGAGATGCAAAAAAAAAATACATTAGAAAGTCCCCCAGTAATCCATAAAACTCTGTGTGTAGCGGTAGAGATAGAACCTGGGGCCTCGCGCATGTGCGACAAATGAAAGCTTAGTCATGATGGAGCTTATTCCCCAGACCTTCATAAGGTTTTCTGGATACAGCCCACCATTCAGACACTAAGTATCTCTCTCCCTCAAAGGTTACAATATCCTAACATCAAGAATAGCCCAGGCAAGAGGCACCAAGAGTAATTCCTGAAGGAAGAACGAAGGGAAACCCAGATATATCATATTCCTACTGCACGCCTGGGCCTGAGTCCAGCTTTGGAACCCTCAGAGGGAAGAGCAGCCTGTTCCTCCCCGACCTGTGTCTTTGTGTCTCGTTTGTGCTGACCATTATCATGGGCCCCTGCCCTTCTCGGCTCTACTCTCTTCCTTCTTGCCTTTCCATACACCCCTTTCACCTGAGCTGACTCCTACAATGAGTTTCCCTCTTGAGACTGGCAGAGGTGTCAACCTCGAGATTCTGCTGCCTGGTACGGGTTTTAGTAAGCACCAGGACAAAAGAAAAGGCTTTTCTTCAAGCAGCAAGGACGGAAGCTGATTGGTCTTTGCTTAGCAGCCTCTAAATCTCTCTCTCTTCCCCTAGTTCCCAAAGGGATAAAGAACTTAGTCTGTATTTACATCTTGTTCTCGCCTACATTGGCCTAGAATAATAGGACTGTGTGGTTAACAGCTCACTTGGAGTGTGTGTGTGTGTGGGGGGGGAGCTGGCATTGCAGGCCCGCTTGTGTTCTTGTTTTTTTGTATCCTTATGTGAATGTATGTGTGGGGGGAAGGGGTAATAGATATCCCAAAATCAATAGAAAACACTGCAGAAGACATGAACAAGAACCACAAAGGATATGCAGACTTACATGTGCATGTGTGAGTGTGTACAACTAATTTTCAAAAGAGGTTGGGGTTGAGATTGCAGGTACACACCACCATGACCCACTAGGACAGACTGTCCATGCAAGAAAGATTGGGGTAGACCAGAGAGAGGACTGGAATGGCAACCCTATTCATTCAATTTTAGGTTCTTAAAATTATTTCAAAATTATTAAATAACATAAAATTAAGACTTTCATACCTCTTTGGTAATTTTGGAAATTCTAACACTACCAGTGACCAATTGTAGACCAAGTATGGACTTGGTTAATATAAGTATCCAATAAGTATTCACAGGAGAGACGAATGAATGATTGACTCTGATGATAATAAGTACAGCTATTGTAACATCTAGTAACACACTCAAGATAAACGTAGCTTTAAGCTTCCCTCCCTCATCAATAAGAACCTGGGTCTATCTAGCATTTTTCCCAAACAAGAAAGGTCATTTCTCCTAAGACCTGCAGTTGGTGGGTCTTGGAGTAAGGACTGAATGAATCCCCGTTTTCAGGGAGTTTTATTTCTTCTTAACACACTGCGTTACCTTGGAACCCGAAGTTACTTCCCCGCTCTCTAATAACTACCTTCTCTGGGCTGTGACTTCTGAGAATGCTCTATAATTTTCTCCCTATTGACCTCCATGTCCACCAAATGCTGGAGATGAGGGTTGTCAAGAGAACCCTGGGGGTTGCCTCTGATAACTGTTATTCCGGGAGCACTCGCTCAGGCATTCCTCAACGCCTGTGTATCGAGAACAGTATTTGGAAAGAAACGATATTTCTATAACTCTGTCTCCATCTTCCTATGGACACATTAGCCCCCAACTCCCACTCCTCAATCTTCAAACAGGGGGTGTGTTTCCTATACGGGGGGTCGTATGGGTGCTCAGAAACATAGTTCTCCTGTTTTGTCCTTTTAATTACAACCCTTTCCTGTCACCCTATTTTGTCCCCGTTGTCCCTGAAGCATCTAGATCATACATCTATTTGTGTCCAACTCCCACTGCTTGAAAATAACTTAAGAATGCTAGCATCATTTCCTTATCGTTCATACATTAGTCATATTATTACTGTATCATTACTAATATCATAAAAACCTCATGAAATCCTTTCTTTGTGTCACAGACACTATCCTGAGCATTCTGTAGCGATCTCCATGACACCAGATGAAAAACCGAGATCAGAGAGGGGAATGAATTTGTTCAGGATCTGAGCTAGGGATGGAGGTCAGGGGTAGAATGCATCCTTCGCACGTCTGAGACCTTGAGTTCGGACCTTCGCACTGCACAATAAAATAAATAATAATCGCCCAGACGATAAGACTGAGAGCTTAGATTTAAGATAGAGTGTGTCTGTCTCCGGCGTCCACTCTATCCCTCTTTGTGCACCTGTGATTCTCTGACCTGTCATAGGGACGAGCTGGGAAAGCACCTTGATTAGTAGATTACACAACATCCATACATCATAGCTGTCTTCCTTCAAGCCTAGATTCTTGGGCCCATTTCTTTCCCCTCAAGGAAATGTGGGTTTAAGGAAACTGATACACAATGGGCAGTGCCCCGCCCCATGCAGGTAGTTTGTACCTGGGATTCTTGTGAACGCTCATGAGTCTCTCTCAGTACACTCTCCCTCGCTCCCGCCTTCTTCCCCAAATAGTTACTCATCGTCTTTGGTGGGAGAAGAAAAGCAGGCCCTGCCTAGGATCAAAGAGAATTGCTTTTTTCATTTATCTCTGCTACCTCTAGTTCAGTCAGCTAATGGAGAGCTATTAAGCCCACCATTCCTATGATTGGTCTGAGTGATTTTGTAATTGGATTCTTTTTATCCTCGCAGCAAAACTCGCGGAAATTGTTCCGTTGGGGGATTTTGTCATACACTCTGACTCAACCTTCAGGCGGAGCTGGAGATGCTTCATGCAGGGGCCGATGCATCCTCCGCACTTCCTGAAACAGCAGCTTCAGTTCTGAGGGCCTCCCTGATGTGACCAGAGGAACAGCCAGCACCTCTGGGGTGCTAGTCAATAGCTAGCAAAGGCCGTCATCACCTCCTGCCTCCTCCTCCGAGCAGCAAGGGGCTGTGCTGTCAGCAGGAACCCTTGGTTCCTTCCTTGCAGTTTGCTCTTCTTTTCCTAGTCACGCTTGTTCCTTTCTCCGGCATAGCTGGGCTTGCTCGCTCCTGAACGAAGAGCAAACGTCTTACGTCACTGTTGCTGAAGGCTGTGTCAATCCAGCGTTCTCTAGAAAACAAGAAAGCTGGGTCCATTAGAGCGACAGAAAAAGGTCCTGAAAATAGTGTTTTCCTGTTGACATCCCCAAATGCCTCCTGCTTTCTTCAGGCGATCTCTGCTCTCTTCACACTCTCTCTCATCCTCTTCTTCTTCCTCCACCCCACTCCCCGTATGTGGATTTTCATGAATGTTCGTGGATACAAGACCTTGGTGCAGAGTCTTCCTCTCTTCTTCTCATCATATACATTCATTCATCCATATATTTCTTTTGAGACAGCCTCTCTTACTGACAAAGAGCGCCCCAATTTAGCTACACTGGCTAGCAAGCAAGCCTCGCGCCCCTTCTGTCTGCCTCCCTGGTGCTGGTATTACAATGGTTGCACTGCTCAGCTCCTCACAGGGGTGCTGGAGATCTGAGTTAAGGCACTCACTATGTGACAGGCAGTTTTCCAACTAAGCCATCTCCCCAGCCCCTCTTCCAGATGTTAAACTCTCTTCTTGCTGTCTGGTCTTTCACATTCATCTTTGCCCGTCTTTCACATTCCACTTCCCAGGGGTAAACCTTGGCCCTTTTCAAAGCAGTCAGTGCAGAAAGCTTTTGATTTGCTTGGTTCTCCCCCTTCCCATTGCACCAGTGTACACCCCAGGCTGCAGGCCAAGCAGAGCTGAGGGATGATTTTATTTAACAAAGAGAAGAAAGGAAAGGGGAAACCCAGAAACTCTCAGATGTCTTCCTATTTGAGTCTCCAGTCAGAGAAACGTTGTTGGCAAGCCTTTGATGTACCCGGTGCTGAGCATTTTTTGAAAGACACACTTCTAGAGCTGCTAATTACCCTCGGGGAAGGCAGGAGCATCCTGATCCCGTTGCTGTCTCATTTTTAGGCCAGTGACACCTAAATATTAATGAAACAACATTTGAAATTCCATTATTTGGTGCTAGGGTTTGAATCTGAAACGTCCTCTCAGGCTTGTGTGCTGAACACTTGGTCCCCAGCTACTAGCACTCTTTGGGGAGGTTCTGGAGGCTTCAACTGGTGGGACCTAGATGGAGAAAGTCAGTCTCTTGGACTTTATGTTCTGAGTCCCCAGTTTCCTGCTTCCTTGCTTCCTGTGTGCCATGAAGTGAACAGTCTTCTCCATGCCCCCACTGCCGTGCTAGCCTGTTTTTCCCTTTGCCCAGAATCAACAAAGCAAGAAATTGGGGAGTTTGGGGTCTGCAAATGTCAATCAAAATGAAACGTTCCTCCTCCCAAGTCAGGTATTCGGTCACAGCTACCATAGCAGTGAGTACTGTATTCAGTCACGGTGACCACATTTTAAGGGTTTAATACTGACCTGTGTGTCCGGTAGCTATTATATTGGCTAGCCTGTTCCTGTCACCCCAGGAAGATATAGTCCTTACCTCTCTCCATTTGTCTTACTGAAGCAACAATTTTCTTATGCATCTTGTTCACCAGCAGCAATGTCTTGGGACATAAACTGCCTACAACAGCAAAAGTGAACTGTTTCTATTAAGGGACTCCTTAGGCCCTCCGTGGCTTTATGAAGAAATCAAGCTAGAGTTACTCTGAACCTTTTCCCTCTCCATAGAGAGATGGGCTAGGGATGAAGGGCTTGAAGAATAGAGGCGAAGAGCCTAGCCATCCCATTCCGTCCTTTGAGAAGCACCCAATCCCAATGGGACAAGGGAATAGCTACTTTCTCCCTGCTAGCCATGACCCTTGGATAGCAGCTTCCTATGGAATTGTCACACTGTGTAGTCATTTATTTGCTGAGCTCTGAACTCCTGGGAAGCCCAGATGTCACTGTCAGTGTTGTAACATCATTGCCTAGCCAACCCCCAAAACACAGAGGTCTGCTGAATATAGATTAGAGGAGAATGAATGTTCTGTGCCATCAACTGCTGCCAAGATCCCTTCTGAAGCTCATGCCTTGGTCAGAATAAAACATGGAACATAGAGACGTTAACCTTTTCAGCAACCATCATAGGAATGAATGCCATCTGCTGCTCCCAGGGGTTGAGTAGCTAAATAACTGCAAGTCCCCCGAATCAAAAACATTAGTCTTGGCATCAAGGGGAGCTAATTTGGGCCACGCTTTGCTGTTTCTGTTGAAAACTGGCTCTGGATATTTACATTCTCAATATGTCTCTTAGGCTATTTTATTACATGGTGAAAATACTACTGAAGTGTGTCTTGAATACTAATTTAGACAGATGATATGAATGTATTTCCTTTCCCAGGCACAGCAGCAATAAAGAACTCACACAGCTGTATCCTTTGCTGATAGCATCCATCATCACTGTTCATGTTATAGAGAAAGTGATCTGGGTGGGTCAACAGTCCCATCATTTGCTTAAGAAGAGAGCGATAGGCTATGCAAAAACGTCAGATGGATCAGGGAATTCCCTGCATATCATATGGATGTGAAGGCTGTTTACTTAACAATTGTGAATAGAAAGTGTAACATGAGGGCCAACTTGTTGGGGTTTCTGTCCCGACCGGTACCCCACAACCGGCAAGTTCCAAAGAAAATCACACGGAGTCTACATTAGGTTATAAACTGATTGGCCCATTAGGTCAGGCTACTTATTAGTTCTTATAACTTATGTTACCCCATTATCCTTATCTACGTTAGCCACACGGCTCAGTACCTTTCTCAGCTGGGCAGCTTACATCTTTCCTCTCCGGTGGTCTGGGCAGAACTGCGGAGGGAGCTGCCTGCTTTCCAGAATACTCCCAGTCTCTTTGCTCCACTTCTACTTCCTGTCTGGTTTTCCTGCCTATACTTCCTGCCTGGCCAATCAGCATTTATTTAAAATATGATTGACAGAATACAGACAATTCTCCCACACCAAGAGAGAGAGAACAGAATTATGTGGAGCCAGACCTCAAGGGGACAACTGCCAAGAGAAGTAGGAAGAAAGGGGACTGAGCCATCTAAAACACACTGTCTGCACCCTCTATGGGATGTGGGGCTACTCTTTGGCATGATTCACTCAGAATGATTCTGGCTGCCCTCACAGAAGATGCTGTTTGGGTTTCATACACAAGGTGTCCTTGCTTTACACATAATTTTCCTTCTAAGAGCAAATGATTTTCACAGTCTTGAGGTATCAAAACGAGTGTTCAAAAAAGCAAGCAAGAAAAAAAATTGTGAGTGAGAGTTTTCTGAGATCAGACAAGGCCTGTTTTCCTGGGCATGGTGATGCCATCAACTGGAAGTAACAAACAGGTACCCAAGCTTCAGTTCTTAAGAAACGAAATGAATCAAACGTTTGCTTCTCTGACCCTATCTGGATTGGAGTTAACTGCTTTGATGAACATATTATCAGTAAGACAAGACCAGAATAATGAGTGGCTCACTTTCTCTGCTGTTTTTGCTTGGCCAGAGCCTCACATCAGAACTGCTTGGTCCTTCTCATTGTTGGTGGAGGCTTGTCCCAGATGATGGGGTCCTTGATGCCCATTGGGTGCCAAATTCCACTTGGAATTTGGAGATGCTTCCCTTGATGCCAAATTTCCACAGTATTCTGTGACCTTAGCTTCCTACAGAGATATAGAAAGCACTTGGATATGACTTAATATGGACTTTTAAAAATAAACATATTTTTATTAATTTTTTTGTTTTACATATCCATCCCAGTTCCCCTTCCCTCTCCTTCTCCAGCCACACTATCTTTTCCCCCATCCACTCCTCAGAGGGGATAAGGACTCCCTTGGGGAGTCAGAGAAGTCTGGCATACCAAGTTGAGGCAGGACCAAGCCCCTCCCCCAAGTATAAAGGCTGAGCAAGGTATCCCACCATAGGGAATGGACTCCAGAAAGCCAGTCCATGCACCCAGGATAAGTCCTAGTCCCATTGCCAGACCCCCCTCAACAGATCAAGCCACATAAACTGTCACCCACAATCAGAAAGTCTAATTTAGTCTCATTCAGTTTACCCAGCTGTCAATCCAGAGTCTTTAATATGGACTTTTACCCCCAAGAAATATGCAAATTCTGCAAATACTTTGGTGGCCACTGCATGCTAAACACTTTCTGTTTTCTTTGTCCTCAGTCTCTGCCCCTTTCTTTGTTCTTTGTTCTCTTGAATTCCTCATTTTCCTTTCCTCTTACTACTTTACATCCTTAATTAATGGTGTTATTCTAATTTCAGGTTTTACATAATTAGTTATTAGAATATGTAAGCCTTTCCGGCTCAGGGACCACCACACAAAGACACCCTTAAATATTCACAAGTAACAACTGCTCCATGACCATGAGGGGATAAAAGCCTTAAAGCACGTCTTGCACTACTGCTCTTGTAGTGGAATCTACCATGTGTCACCAGAGCATTATTTTAGGGCCCCAGTTTTTATTCATCCTGGTACTGGGAGTAGTGACTACTGACAGCTCTAGGCAGCCCATCACCTTCTACAGAATTAATTTCAGGAGAAGGGATCCCCTTGTCCAAGACCGATCTTTTTCTCTCCCTCCTTCCTTCCTTCCCTCCCTCCCTCCCCTCCCTCCCTCCCTCCCTCCCCTCCTTCCCTCCCCTCCCTCCCTCCCTCCTTCCTCCCTCTCTCCCTCCCTCCCTCCCTCCCTCCTTCCCTCCCTCCCTCCCTCCCTCCTTCCCTCCCTCCCTCCCTCCTTCCCTCCCTCCCTCCCTCCCTCCTTCCCTCCCTCCCTCCCTCCCTCCTTCCCTCCCTCTCTCCCTCCCTCCCTTCCTCGCTCCCTCCCTCGCTCCCTCCTTCCTTCCCTCCCTCTCTCCCTCTCTCCCTCCCTCCCTCCCTCCCTTCCTCCCTCCCTCCCTCCCTCCCTCCCTCCCTCCCTCCCTCTCTCCCTCCCTCCCTCCCTCCTTCCCTTCTTCCCTTCCTCCTCTCTCTGCAGCTCTCAAGCTGTGACTACTCAGGACAATCTCTTGTCTCGACTCAGAACCGCTAAAAGAACAGACGAGTTCATGGATTCCGAGACCTCTGTATTAGTACATCAGAAATCTCCTCTGCCCAATCCAGCTTTTCCTCAGATGATCCAACCCTTGTTCCCTAGAACACTTACTATCAGAATCACACGAATCTCAGTCTTGGAGTCTGTTTCCCCATGAACTTGACCGTTGATACCCTCTAAGTGTTATGAGAATGGTGGTGGTAGCTGAGGCTCACACTCTGGAGCACTTGTGGTGTGAGAGGCATTCTGTGTGGCACAGGGACTGTCAGCCCTGGATCCACACCAGCACCTTGGTCTAACCCCCAAGGAAGTCAAACCACCCAGTCATGTAGGAGGGAGAAAATTAAAGCGAAGGTCTTAAATATATCTTTGGTGATGGCAGAGGGTCCCGGGAAGACTTCTTTGATAAAATCTTTCGGGCGTCTGTGTTTTGACTTCTATCTAGATTCTCTCTCTGCACATCCCTGGTGGCCACGTGAGTGAGCTGCATCTAAGCAGCACGGAGGTCCTCATCATACTCAGTGAGCTTTTAGAAATTTTGGTCCTATGTGTTACTCTAAGCTTCCAAGACCAAGCATACAGCTTAGTGAACATCAGGTGCGCCACATGCTGGATGCAGAGGTCCAGTCTTTGTAGCTGGGAACGCTGGGAGATATCTTCCAAAGGAAGGAAGTATGGAGATTCTGGATTCATATCACTCACATCTTGACATTGGGAACTTCAACAGGCCTTCATTTTGTTCTTTGTAAAATTGGGATAATACCATTATCCCTAAGCATTATTTATGGACGTTATAGAAAGTAAATGATACCATATGTATAAACCACTTAGTCTTGGATTCAGTAAGTGCCTCATAAGTGTTATCTATCATAATCACTGGCCATTGTTGGGGGAGGTTGCTTGTTCATTTCCCGTCCACCCAGACTCCCAAAATAATTACATAGAAATCTGTATTAATTGCAATACTCTATGTCCAATAGCTTAAGCGTATTTCTGGATAACTCTTATATCTTAAATTAATCCATTTCTTTTCATCTGTGTATCACCATGTGACTGTGGCTTGCCGGCAAGGTTTCAGTGGACTCCAGCAGAGGCATCTGTCTTCTGGGGGTGGCTACTTGGCTTCTCCCTGACTCTGTCTACTCTCTCTCTATATCTCTCTTTCAGCCTAGCTTTACCCTGTTAAGTCATTGGTCGAAAGCAGCTTCTTTTTAACCATTGGCAATAAAACATATTCGCAGCATGCATCACCCCCCCTTTTCTGTCTAAGTAAAAAGGAAGGTTTTAAGTTTAGCATAGCAAGAATACATATAACAAAGCAGGTATTAAGCAAGAATTATAGTTACAATATTTATATCTGCTTTATCTTTTATCATAACTAAGGAAAACTATAACTATCTATTATTCAACTCCATCAATGACTCCAGAAGAATATAATATTACCTAAGTAAACAGAAAGTGCATCGTAAGCAACTTCCAAAACTCTAGAATTGACAGAGACATCTCGCTGCCTGGACAATAACCCAAAGTTCTTCTGTAACGTTGCAGGCACCTATCTTCATAATATCCTGTAGACTTTTCCATGAAGCAGGAAATTTCAAAGATAGTTTTGCCTGTATTGGCAGTTTGTCAGTCACTTTCTTCTGTAGAGTGTCTGGCAGACTCTTTCATGAAGCAGGAACCCTGAAGGACTCTCTCACCTTCTTTAGGCAACCTCAGCAATCATTTTTCTGTGGTTCCTGCATGTCCAGTTTACACAGCATACCATCAAACAGTCCAGGCAAGAGCAGTTTCTTACCCAAATAGCTAACAAACTCCATCACCAAGCAAAAAGAAATATGACTTATGAGGACAGGTCATCTGAGAGTAAAATATATATAATGAATTAATAAAGCAGGCTTTGGAGTTGGACAATGGCTATCTTTCTCTAAATCCAAGCATGTTGTTAAAAGAAAAATTCAGAGTTTCTGTCTCATGTCAGAAGCCATCTGGTATGGGTCAGAAAGACGAAAGATTTTAGAAAATTTTACTTTTCTCAATACCTTTTTTGTCTATATTATATCTTTTGTTGAATATATGTCTGTATGAATAATGCTTAAGTTTTCCATAATGAACAGTAGATTTTTCCTTCAATAATCTTTGACGTTTCCAAGAAGAAGATGGGGTCCCTCAACAACAATTGCACCTGGTTGATGTGACATCATGATGCTGATTGTGCTACTTTAAGACTGGTGCTTGGTACCAGCTGCTCAAGATGGTTCCAACTTGGCTAGCTGAAATGGTGCAGCTTCTTACAACATTCTAGCCAGAACTCCAAATACAAACCTCAAAAAACCCAATCGACTATTCAGAAACTATTTGCAATCATACCCAGGCAGTAATCTTGAAACTTAACTATTGTTTTACTTTTACAGGATCACATAGAAATAACATCACCCCCATAACACCTGAAAGTAATTCTAGAAGATAATGCCCCCTCTCCCATTAGGGTTAAGAACATCATTTAGAGGTTGATTATTACTGGTATAGAGTTGGGGGTTGGGTGAAATTATGTGAGCTCAGAGATCTCTTTAAAAAGGGGGGGATTAAATGACATAATAGGTAGATTAGTGTGAGCTTGTCCTCAGGGTTAAGGACATCATTTAGGGGTTGATTATCACTGATAGAGATTTGGGGGTTGGGGTGGAAATTATGTAGGCACAGAGATCTCTTTTTTTAAAAAAAGGGAAAATTGAATGGAATAATAGGTATATTAGTGTGAGTAAACTCACACTAATATTAATAATAGTGAGTAATAGAGTGAATACTTGTGAACTATTATTTATGAACAATTTACATTGGTATAGATTCCTATATATTGATACAAATTTAAATTACATTTGTTATATTGAATATGCTCCTATTTTGCTTACAATATTTGTACAGTATGTAAAATTATTTTGTCAGATTTTATGCATGCATGTTTCTACCTCTATTTAAGACATTTTTATATTGATACAATTTTAGGATATATTTATGGTATTGCATTATACATTTATACCTCTGATCAAGATACTTATACATTGTTTACATTTTGAGGTCATTGTCCTCAATTGCTGCACAGTTGTTTAAGGATTGTTAATATTCTAATATGAAGTCTGAGTCTTTAAGTTACAGGTATTATGTATTATAGCTCAATAGTCATTCATGTTTGTCATACTTACAGTTAGACTAATTAGGTTCTTTAGATATATAGAGATTATATTCTGCATAGATAGGTAATCTTCAACCACTTCAAAGAACTGTAGAACATGGCATTTAAATAAGTTAGGGTTCTGTTGATATGAGACATGATCGGCAGTGCCGATCTATTCCCAAAAGAATGTTGATCACCAAAGACACTCCACTTACAGTTTGTTTTCTTCTTGACAAACGTGGCCTTTGGGCAAGGAACTGCCCATGCCTTCATCACTGACAAAATACAGGTTGTCTGGACTGGACAAGCAGGATAAGAGGAAAAAGACTGCCAAACCTTGCCAAGACAGGGTAAGACAGTTTTGAAAAGAATTTTCCTGCCTCTGAAAATGGTTTGTCAGTTACTCTAGGCCTTAGCCAAAGTTGGTTGCTCCAACATTGCAAATGAGACTTTGGGTGATTTCCCAGGTAACCAATTGTCTCTGTCACTTACTGCACATTTTGGAAGCTACATGATTACCCTTCCTGCCTACTCAAGTAATATTATATTCCATCTCAGGCCTTCAATAGGGCTTAAGATTAGTCATTATTACTTTTCTCTTATGATTTAGCCAAGCCATTTCCAATACAAGACTTGGACTCCTTAGGATAGAATGATTATTGAAACATTTAGCATGCATTCTTTGCTTAATATTGTTTATTCTGCTTATAATTCAAATTTTATACTTGATATCTGCTCTTACTGTATATAGTTTTATATTGGGTTTGTAACTCCCTTATTTAAACAAAAGGGGGAGGTGATGGGGAACCTCCTTCAGCCAATGGCCTTTGAGAGGCTAGACCAGGTTGAGGTGTGGGTTTGGGTACCAAAAGGCTGCGGTCCCGCATGCTCGCCCCTTTCATTTCATGCTCCACACCCTCATGTTGGACCTCCATTCTTGTTCCATGAGTTTTCCCTTTTAGTAAAGAAAAACCTTAGAATACTCTGTTCAGAGTTAGCTTGGGATTATTTGACTTGGGTTCCCCCCATTTGATGTGTTCATCATCAGGCCATGAATCAACTGATTTTTCTCCTTGGGTTCCATCTTCAGAGAAGTCAGTTAGAAAGAATGATCCTTTCTTGAACAATCCTCTTCATGGGGAGAGTGGACACTACTTATCACAGTAGTGCTTTGCAACCCTTATGGCAATGAGAAGGATTGTATGGCTTGTTTGTCACTTTCATACCACTGTGACCAGGATCTCTGACAAGAAGAAAGTACTTTGACTTGTAATTTTTAGAGCATTTCAATCCAACATGGCAACAATGGCATGGCAAGACAGCTCTGCTCTGCTCATGTTTTGGTGACCATGAGACAGGCTGTTCACATTGTAACAAACCAGAGAGAATGAGGGCCCATCCACATTTACCTACTTCTGCCTTGTATCCTAGGAGTACCACAGCCTTCCAATTAGCAGCATTAGCTGGGAAACAAACACTCAAAGCATGATCCTGTAGGGGCACATTTCAAATTCAATCCGTAATTCTTGAACTAAAGGCATTCTGAGCTGGGGCAGGATATTCATACTTACAGAGAGGCAAGACCTGAAAAGGATCTTGGCATGTATCCAAAAGACACTGAGTTTGAGATATTAAACAATGTTACTGCAGGAGAGAGGACTGACTGCTACCAGCCCTGGGCAAGGAGATCTCACACTTTTCATTGAATACTTATGGTGTCCTGAAGATATTTCATAGAATCATAAGAAACCATAAGTTGAAGGCCTTCCAGATATAGTTTACATTTTATATTTCCAGCATGACATCTTTCACTGGCTTTTAATAAATACCATTAGCAGAGATGTGACAACCTATCCAATATTTTTTATCAACAGTTTGGACATAGATAGCAATGGCTTGGTGACAACATATTCAGAGAACAGAAATTCATGAAGGCAGGTCAAGGTTTTGGATCGAAGAATTGGGATCCAAGAAAGAGACAGACAAGTTGGACAAATGAAGCTAATCTAATAAGATTACACTTAACATGAGTAAATATGATCTTCTGGACCAAGGTCAGAAAACCTCGACTGTCCTGGGAGATGATGACAGCACTTCTTATTTTCACGTCTATCTAATGACCACCTAGTAATTCTTACCTTATCTCCTTCCAAGAAGGACTTGAATTAGCTTAGGAAGATGGGTTGGTGATTTTCTGAGCATGGGCCACAGCCTGTCAGCATAATCTGGAAGGCTTGACCTACTGAGTCAGAGGTAGGGACCCACAGTCTACTTTAACAAGCCTTCGTGGGAATTCTAATACACAATAAAATTTTCAAACTAGGGCTGGGAGATATCAAACAGTTGATAAAGTGATTACCACACAAGCATGAGGACCTGAGTTTGATCTCTGGTCCCTGTGTAAGAAACCAGGCATGGTGGCATGCACCTGTAATTCCAGCTTTGGGGAGGTAGAGGCAGGCAGATTCCTGACAATTGCTAATGATCCAGCTTGGCTGAATGGTGAGAGTCGGTTCAAGTGAGAAATGCTGTCTCAAAAAAGAAAAAAAAAAGATAGACACCCCCTGAAAAAGTTGTGTACTAAGGTTGTGTACCAAGGTTGACTTTGGATTTCTGATCACTTGAGCATAAATAGGCATTTGTATGCACATACACACATGCACCATGACGTACACTTGTACCATTTTATACAATAAGTGAGTGTGTAAATGGCCATCAAAGGGTATAAGATTTGAAGTAGAAATGTCTAAGGTTCAGAAGTTAAGATGAAGTGGAGCTTTAAGACAAACTAGGGAATTGATGCTGGGGAGATGACTCAGTGGATACAGCACCTGCAGAACAAGAAGGGGGACCTGAGTCTGGATCCCCAGCACCTCCGTGGGTGGATATGGCAGTTCTCCTGTAATGCCAGCATATGTGGAAACAAAGACAAGAGGTCTCTGGTGGCTTGGCTAGCTAGGCCCACTGAGTTGGTGAGCTCCAGGTTCAATGAAGACCCTGTCTCAGTAGCGAACTAGAAAATGAACAAGGAAAAGTACACACTATCAACCTTGATCCTTTGTGCTCACACTTGAAAGCATACTTATACATGCGTGCACAAACATTTACTTTCTCCTAAAAAGATAATATAGGGAATAGATGCCACAGATTAAATCAGAGTGTTTAGGGAAGCCAAACCACCAACTGAGAAAACAGTTTATTCACTGTCCCAGGCCCCAAAGACAAAAACAATCAACTCTTGTATTGTAATTCGAGGGGAAACAATTGCATCTTTATATACCAAGTCTGTCTTCTAGCAAATGAAGTGTTCGATGGCAACCCTTCTGTAATAAGACATTGGGCTTCTGAAGAGGATTTCTTTAGCGATCTGACTCTTAACTGGACTGACGGCGGGGTGAGCTTTGAGATTTCCAGTGAGCATATGATCAGAACCTAGGGTGGAGCTTTTGTGATCTGATCCATGAAAATGTAGTTCAAAGAAGGTCTTTGCTGAATGATCTAACACTGTGTGGACCCCCACGGTCAGGGTTGAAGTACTGACTCTCTGACAAAAGAATGGACTGGCAAAAGTTCTAAAATTTGTTCATAATATTAGTCTATACCAAATGACAACAGGTAAGAGAACAAGACAGTCTACTGTGGTTTGTAAATAACAAGATGCTGATTTAGTGGTCAAAAGCTCAAGCTCAGAAGTCATAAAACTAAATGTGCTTATTCAGGTCCTATGACATAGCCTTGGATGGGGTACTGAATTCTTTCATGGCCTCGGTTTCCTTTGTGCAGGGAGATTTAAATGGTTCCTACCTTGGTCTTTATAGGTAGCATCTTCATTATCTGAGTGGTGTTAGTTGATGCAGATACATGATGGTAATCTCTCTCTCTCTCTCTCTCTCTCTCTCTCTCACACACACACACACACACACACACACACACACACACACACACATCTCCTCTCCTGAGGCCTCCTGGGGCGATATAGCTCACTAAATAAGGAAAGAAGTAATAGAGGCCAAGAAAGGCTAGCTCCTGTTATGAGTCCATGTCTATATCATGACCACTAGTGTCTCTCCCTGTCTCCCTGGGATTTAATTAAACATGATTTTAAGTAGAAACCACAGAAGAAAGGACCATCAGGGGAAGAGGAAGGCTTCAGAGATGTGGTGATGGTCCACAGATGATGGAGTGAAGTGAAGGTTCTAGAATCTGCATCCTCACATCCATCCTTTCGCCATTTTCTCTTAGTCTTCTTGCCTTTAAGTCTAAGATAAATGACTTTTGTGTATTTGGTCTGTTTGCATTTCACAGTGTCTTGGGCTATAAAATAAGAAAGGAGTCCAAAGGCCTTTGTTCAGTCTCAACTCTGCCACATACTGCATGCACTGCCTTGGGTAGTTCAGTTTTGTCATGAGCTTCTTGATGAGTATGTCTATTTGATGGGAAAATGATATTTGCATGTTTTATTTTTCGGGACCTGTTACAAACTTTAAAGAGATTTGCATGAAAACACTGTAAACTCTGTTATTCTAGGCAAGTGTTAGACAATATTATTTAAAAGGAATGTCCCTAAATGCCTCTATACTTCCTATCGTTACATTGGTTCCCTCTTCTTATGATGACAGTTTTTCAGGATACCTTCTTCATGCCGCTGCCTTCACCCCTTCAGAATTCTGTTTCTCAATAATAGCCCTTTATACCTATCTTCTGGCAAATAATTTAGTATGGGAGGAAAAAATGAGTTTATATATATTAAAATTATACCAGTTTTTGATAGAAATTGCAAACACTTCTTTGCAATTATTTCAGATGCTTACAAGTTGTGATAGAAAATGTAAATGAGAGATGTGAGGAGTCCTTGTCACCTGCTTAGGGAGCCACAAACTCTTCCATGCCTTCCTGGTCATGATGGCCTATACCCTCAAATTGAATGCCAAAATAAATTGTTCTTCCCTTAAGAAAAAGGAATTCAGTGGAAGAGGCATCGAGAGATTATCTCTACCTCTTTCCCTTCCAGCCCCCACGTGCACCTGGGTGGTTATGCACAGTCCTCAACAACCGCCCCACATGAGTGTTCAGGTAGAAATCAGGTCATCTCAGAGAGGACTGGGAACTGTAATTGTAAAGCCGCATGGCTTGATAGGCCCACTGTTTTGTTTTGCTTTTGTAGCCATGGAAAATTAAAAGCATTAATTACCGTGACACTGAGGTCAACAATCTTCACTCCGTGGCTTTTGTTCACATATTTCTAACATCATTGCTTTGTCTGAAAAATTAATGTTTCAGAGGGTGGGGGATGATGGGGCTTGTGAGTTTTTAGGCTTGGGTTTTATGAAACCACACAGGGAATTCAAGGAAAGAGATTCCAGTAGAAAGATGTGTGAAAAACAAGAAATTTAGACAGGAGGAGGCATGATGGGGCACCAAATTGTTCTCTTCGGAATATTTCCATTTACTGACTTTTAGGGAGCAACCATTTGTTGGAATAATTTATTTGCCTGTATTAAAAGTGTTCCCTGGGTCTGAAGAGATGACCCTGTAGTTAAGAGCATTGGCTGCTCTTCTTGGGGACCCAGGTTCAATCCCCACCAATCATGTGGTAGCTCACAGCCATCTGTAACTACAGTTCCAAGGGATTCAGCACACTCTTCTGGCTTCCGTGAATAGCAAAAATTCACAAGAAGATGGCTTAGTGTTAAGATTGCACATTGCTCTTGTGGAGGACCCAAGTTCAGTTCCCAGAACCTACATTAGGTGGCTTGCAGCTGCCTGTAACTTCAAGTTCGTGGGTTTCCTTCCCAAGCCTCTAGTCTCCTCAGATGCCTGCTTCGTTTGCACATACGCACAGGCAGACACAAACACGTACAAATAATTAAGAATAAAATCTTTCTCTTAAAAAGGAATAGTTCCTGCTTGGATTATGAATGGCCACGCTTCCAATATTGGACTCCCTTTTGGCACACTGAGCTGCTGACAAGTGAGAAGGGATAAGGAGTTAGACATGCTGCCCTAGGATGTGCCAGTTCCCCTGGAGTGATTGCTGGAGAAGTTTCCATGAAGAGGCAGCCTACTCAGGAGGTTGGGAAAATGGCGGCTCAGATGATAAGAACACTTGTTCTACAAGCTTGAGAACTTGAGTTCAAATTCCATGGTGCCCATGGAAGCCAGATGTGACATCATACATGACTGTGACCTCAGCACTGAGGGAGGCAGAGACAGGAGTATCACTGGGGCTTGCTGGCTGCCAGCATAGTTTCGAATTCAGTGAAAGACTCTGTCTCAAGGGTATAAACTGGATCGTGATAGAGGTGGCCACCCAATGTCCTCTGGCCTCCATGTAGGCATGCACACATGTGCATACACTACACACACACACACACACAACACACACCTGCCACACGCACATATAGTGGACTGCATTCTATAAAGGCTCAAGCTTATATTATGCTTGAAGACAAATTCTTTCATGTTTTTTAAAGATAATACTGGCTTAATTTTTGTGTCTCTGGTTTCCTCATTTGGAAATGAGTACTACAGTTCATTGTTCATGGGAGTATTGTTGAGTTTAAAATAATAAAACAAAAATCCTCAGTACAGTCACTACCACAAATCAAACTCCTAACAAACTCAAGCTATCTCTGTTTCAAGAAGATGCAGAGGATGCCACAGATACATGTAGTCCATTGCCAATATACGTCAGGTCTCCTGTACCGAAATAGACCCTGAAGTGCTCGTCTTCCGGGAACAGGGGCATTCCCCATGCCCTGATGGAATCACCAAATATCTTAGTGTGGAAACAGTAAATCTTAACTCTTCTCACTGAGAATTCAGTAGCATGGATCTCAACTCAGAGCCACTAGGTCCGCTTCATGCCGAAGGCAACTGAAGACAGCCCTCTTGAGCTGGGTAATGGGCATCTAGCATGAAGCCTTCTCTGGGGTGGCTGTGTTTTCAAAATTGCTGAGTGGTTGTTTTCTGGCATTTCGCTATCTGGGTCTCGGAAAACCAGAAGTTATCACACAAAAGAAACAGTGAGCTGAACTGTGCGTGGGTGAGGTGGAGCGCTTGATTCGAGACACAGAAATTCATTTTATTGTTCTACTGTAAATAGACTTTGAACAATGGACCTTTTCGCAGAAGCAAGGTTTGTATGTAGTTGATGGTATCCCATGTAAGCTCTGTAAGTTTCTTTTTTTTTTTAGCACATCCCCTATTTTATTTTAAAAAGAGGGGTAAGGCTTTCCTCAAATGTTCACACTTCTTGCCTTCTTAACTGAAAATGTACACTGTAAGCCTGATGTTTCTTGAATATTTTCTATGAAGCTGATGCCATGTTTCAGGGCTTCACTGTTCATTAATTTTCACAACAAGCCTGTGGATGCTGCCTAACCCTTGCCTTCAGATAGGGAAACTGAGGGCAGAGAAGCCAAGTTATTTATTCATATAGTTAGAAGTGATATAGTTGAGATTTGACCTCCATATCCACAGACCCTTAAAAATAGGACTTATTGATGGAGAACAATTTGGTTAAGAAATGACAGAAGAGATTATTAAAAACAGAAAAGTAGAACCCTTGGAAGCCTGAGCATCCATTTCAAGTGTTCCCATCATTCTAGTGTTGGAAAAAGTGCGCTTTCAACCTGCAGTGCCAGTGTTCACATATCCATGCCTAGTCCTTCGTTTAGCAGGCGTTCTTGGAGCACTTTCTTTATGGTGTGACTGTAGGACCATTGTGTGCTAGGAACTGTAGAAATTAAGGAGTATCATAAGGTTCACAGTCGTCTTCCAAAGGGCTCCTAATAAGAAATCCGTCACCTGAAGCAAGTTGGGGACCTCACTTCACTCACAAATCAGGAGGATCCCGAGAAAGTGTCAACTTTTAAACCCATCCTTCAAGGAAATCATCCTCTTTGCCTTCCTCCATCCTCTATGGATGAGACAAATGAGTGAGAGCAGGGACACCGGTCGCGTTAGATTCAGAGAGGCCTCTCTGTGTTCAAGATCGGTCAAGCTTTCTTGCTTGGTCAGTTGCTAGTGGGCCTTGGGTTAGATGGAATCATTTATTTTAAATGGTAGCTAATGAAAATGAGAAGCTTGTAAAGACTGCATCTCTTGATAAAAGGCGTGTTTTCAACGAGATGTGTTCCTCTGTGCAGTCAGCAAATGAAGTTAAATGCATCTCTAGATTGAAGCCAACATACGCAAAGCCATTGGGTACATTGATGGCGTCAGTGAAATTGAGCATATGATTTCCTGTGGCTATGACTTAGACGTAAGTTTCATGACTGTCTCATTTTTAAAGTAATGAGCTAACCGAAAATACTCTAACTTCTTGTACTGGGTGGTTTTGTATGTCAACTTGACGCAAGCTAGAGTCATCAGAGGAAGGAGCTTCAGCTGAAGAAATGCCTCCTTGAGATCCTGCTGTAAGACATTTTCTCATTTAGTGGTCAATAGCGGAGGGTGTAGCCCATGGTGGGTGATGCCATCCTGGACTGTTGGTCCTGGGTTCTATAAGAATGCAGGCTGAGCAAGTCAGGGGATGCAAGCCAGTAAGTAACACTCCTCCATGGCCTCTTCATCAGCTCCTGCCTCCAGAATCCTGCCCTGTTTGGGTTCCTGACTTCCTTCTGTGATAAACAGCAATGCTGAAGTGTCAGCCAAATAAACCCTTTTCTCCCCAACTTGTTTTTTGGTCATGGTGTTTTGTCACAGCCATAGAAACCCTAACGAAGACACTTCTCTCATCCAGACTGGACTGAGATTCTGTATTCTCACACCCCTGGGGCCATCCTTTGATGGCTCTCCTCTGAGCCGCTTTCCTCCCATAGGAACTGATGTAGTCTCTTGATGTGGCCCATTCACTATTACTGATGTTTCTTGTGCACAGTGCTGACAGAAATATGTGTGATGATCGAGGAGAGGTGGTGGGTTGGTTGTCTTGAACCCTTTTAAATCAGGTCTCCTTCTCTTTCTGTCTCATAGATTGACCAGTAGCCATTGTGTCTGGCTCCTTTCCATGTGTCTGTTCACAGCCACGCCCTAGTATATTTGTTCCCTTGGATTAAGTGCTAGAAAGTCTAATGATCAACCTAGTCACTATGTGTTTTTGGGATAAGCACGAACAGACTCTGAGGGGGGATAAAAGCCAAATTAGAGCGTGAACTGCAGCATTCTTCAGTGCCAGGAAAGCATTACTTATCCGCATAGAGATAATTGAATTTTGTTTTATTGCTGATATCTAGCTAAGTGGCATTACTATCAGGGACACTTTGGCAAGAAGGAATTTTTTTTTTACAAAAGGAAGGAGAGGAAAGGAGGGAGAAGGCAGAAGGCAGGGGAAGGGAAGAAAAGGCCAGAGTGATGCTCTGGGGGGAATCTCATTCTGAATCTCTTCCTTTCTGCTTGCTGTCCACAGTGGTTTGAACTTCATTGACCTGATGGTGCGACAAGGGAATATTGACAACCCTCCTAAGACACCCTTGGTGCCAGGATTCGAGTGTTCTGGGATTGTTGAAGCTCTGGGGGACAGCGTGAAAGGATACGAGGTAATGTTTTAAGTCTGACGTGAGCAGTGGTAACTATCTAGAATCTGGGAAGCAGTAAAACTACGCAAGACAAATTTGAAATAATAGCAGTAATATTTACTTTGTCATTTTGAGTTAGATAACATTAATCATGTTTGTAATGATAGGACTTTCCAAAAATCTCATGACTTTATTTGTTTGCTTATTTTTTTAGGATGTTTTCTTCATATACTATCTTTGTTGCTCTCGGTAACAGTTTGAGGAAGTGGGCTGGACACTCTTATTGTATTCCTTTTTCATACTTACTTAATATAGCTATTAAGACTATTTGGTTTTGTAGTCACTAAGTGCACAGTCCCTTGCTCCATCTACAGCTACCATTCCCACCATCTCAGGCCTAGCAATCAACTACAAAACACAAAAGTAAGGGGAGTTAATTGTTTTATAATATGGCTCCTAAAAGTATTTGATACCTTTTAGTTATCATTTACAAATCATGAACTACTTCAGAAATGGATAAAAAGGGGGTTTAGATTTAAAAAATACTTTAAGTCAAGGAATATCACCCTGACAATGGGATAGAATTGGTGAGGGATTAATGGCTTTGGGAAGAGGGCAACATGTAAGTGGTTAATTTCATTATTCTGTTTTCACTCACATGTGATATCTCCACAATACATTTTATTTTGAAAAAAATGCACGCATGACTCTTCCTATTGTCTTAATACAAACTAAATACAACTTAGTCCATAAAAACTGGAGCATGGTGTCTGGTAAGGTGTCATTTGGATAAAGGTGTTTGCCGTCAAGCCTGGTGACTTTTGTTCAATCCCTGTGATACACGAGGTTGAAGGGGAGAACTACAAGTTGTCCTCGGACTTCCACACGAGTGCTGTGGTACACACACACACACACACACACACACACACACACACACACACACACAATTTAATGAAATACTGCAGCAACACCAGTCATATAAAATTGAGGAATTTGGCATCTGAAAACTTACTACAAATCAAATTCAAGGTTTCTCACTCATAACTGGGATCTCAGAAGAAAGGCAGGGAGATTGACATCTAAGAACACACCATAACCAGCTTTGGAGAGCAGTCATCTTTACTCTAACCATAATGGACACACACACACACACACAACAGTAAAGGTTCTTACTATTCCCTCTGGTTCAGAAGGTGCAATAATCAATCATTCTCTGTGAGGCTAGAAGGTAGAAAGATTTACATCACCAAAGCCTAAGTCACAGTTCCTAGAATCTCATGGTCTTTACCCATGTTCCAACCCTCACCCCTAATGTTACAAAAATACGTGTAAAGAATGAGTGAAGGCGAACCCTGTAAAATCCAGGGCCAATGTTCTCTTCAACTTGACCTTCAGCCTGCAGCTCAGCCTCACCCCAGCGGGAGCTTCAATCTACCTGAAAATGTTGAATGTTCTAAATGCATGTTGAGGGATGTCTGGAAACCTCATCCCATTTAGCGATGCTTCTGTCAAAGATGTCCTAAGGACCAAAGAGAAGAAAGTTTTAGCAGAATTTCAGCTACCCTGATTTATCTGATTCCCTCATCAGTAAAGTACAGTGGTTAAACAACTCAGTTAGAAGATAGGTTGGCTACTCTCTGATGTGTCATGCAGGAAGGAGGCTAATAGAACCTAGATTCCATGGCCCCTGAAAGATTTTAATATATTGGCTATGAAGGATCAAAATGTCTTGAAATAGGGAGGTAGACATGAATATGCTTCTTTGGGGATGCTAGGTTTTGTTTCATGGGAAGGGAACTTTAATTTCCATCAGATTCTAATTTCAGAAATCCTTCCAGAAATTATAAAATATATCTATGTTTAAGCTTGAAACTGAATTATGTCCATCAAAGTGGAGGACTACTTCTATCCAATATTCAGTGAGTCCAGGATTACTAACAGACTTGAGAGATGAGAGAAAAAAAAAGGCAAGTTTAGACCAGAGCCACAGGTAAGTCTGAGCAAGGACTGCTCACTGTCTAGACCGGGGGGCTCAGAGACAGGAGAACCTTTTTATGTCTAAGCCATTTAAATCTCCAGCAAAAAGGAAAGATGTAAGTAGCAGCTACTCCTCTGTGCGCAGCCATCATCATCATGGTGATGAATTGTCCTCTCAAACTAAGAAGGCTGCATTGTTCCTATTGCTGGCAAGGCAAACCAGGGTGCAGTACTCAGATACCTCTCCTAAATTGAGCTCTCTCAGCTCCAGCAGGGATGCCCTGACATTGGGACAGAGATGTGCAGATTCTCTTAGAACACAATAGATTTGGTCCCCATCTGCATCCTCTAGCTGAGCTCCTCTCAACCCAGATCTGATAGGTTCCAGGATCGACAAGAAAGTCTTTATAGACACCGTGACATCCACACACTAAGGTTGCAGCAATCGTATCCTCAAATAAACAGAACGGTCTGGTTTTAGGAAGTAGACTATGGTGGAATCTCTTGGACCACATCGACCCTTCCACAGATGAAAAACATGGTCTTCACTCCTTTGGGCCACTGTCTCAAACCTTGCCATACTCACACCATCAGCTTAAGAGTTGATTTTCTACTGAAATATTCCTTCCAGGAAGAGCTGCCTCCTAAGCCCCGCCACAAAAGTGTTTTCCACCTGCAATTTTTCAGATGATGTGAACAATTTAAGAGTATGAACTGTAACTCATTTACCATTATATCACCTGTGCTTGGAAATCAAGGCCGGGAGGTGGCTTACATAAACAATTATGGCGGGAGAGCACTGTGATATTATGAAATGATGTCTATGATATAAGTGGAAACAGACAGCTCTTTGTCTGTGTGACCTCAGGGCAGAGACATAATGCACCTTCAGTATCAACATGTGCATAGTGAGGCTACTACCCCAGGAAGCTGTCACAGAGACTAAATAATTGATGTAATATGAAGGGTAGAGCTCTGTATAGAATTGGTTTTGCCCAGCAAATGGATTTTTCTGTTATAATCAAATATGCAAATACAACAACCTCTCGTGAAGAGAAATTCATTCTGAGCCAAAGTATATGTCCAAGAGTGCTTGGCTACAAAGGCTAAAAGAAGCCTTAAAGGAGGGGCATGTGGTTTGGGTGAATGACAGCTGGGGAAGGAGAGAGGAAGGATGTGTATCATCCTACCTTTGTCAGGTGTATTGATACTCTTCAAGCCTCCGCTACCACCTAAACAGTCTTCAGAATTCTAGTGGCAGAAGACAAGGATATAGCTCAATTAGTAGAATGCTTATCTAGCATGCATGTCCTGGGTTCAAGTTCTCAGCAATGCATAAAACCAGACATACTGGCGCATACCTAAAACCCCAGTTCTCAGAAAGTGGAGAGAGGAGGATCAGAAGTTAAGGTCACCTTCAGCTATGTAGTAAGTTTTAGGCCATCCTAGAGAGCATGAGACTGTTTAAGAAAGAGGAGGAAGAAAAATAAGAGAAGAGGTAAAGGAGGAGGAATAGGAGTATTATTCTGGTGACAGAATGAGTTTTCCCAAATTCATGGCTGTGGAGAGGAGACAATCGAAGGGGAGATAGGAAGTTAGAAGCCTAAAGATGGAAGTTAGGAAGCCTAAAAGCTCTCAATGGCTTATTAAATAATCATATGATTTATAGCAGTTTACTGGAGATTTCACTGCAAATATGCATGTGATTGTTTCATCAAAGAACAAATATGAAAATCAGAAGGATTTCTACAGAAGTCATAGTGTATGGATTAGGAGAAGCAGCCTATACCACTTATGTCAGAGAAACACTGCATAGTGTGTACCATGGACAGCTCCCAATGAGTGCGGTTGTCCTTAGAACTCCATCATGAGTCAGTTTCCTTTAACTCTGCATTTCTTTATTCCCAGATTGGAGACCGTGTCATGGCATTTGTGAACTACAATGCCTGGGCTGAGGTAGTCTGCACACCAGTGGAGTTTGTCTACAAGATCCCAGACGACATGAGTTTCTCGGAGGCCGCGGCGTTCCCCATGAACTTCGTCACAGCATACACGATGCTCTTTGAGATTGCCAACCTCCGGGAAGGGATGTCTGTGCTTGTGCACTCAGCCGGCGGTGGGGTGGTAAGTTTGCAGGCGATTCTGTTTCTTTAAAGTCATGATGGCACAAATAGAGTTGAAGTTGACATTGTGATCCTTACATGGCTTGTCATTTGTAGGAATAATCCACAACAGAGTTGGCACTCACATGAGCATCAAAAGCCTTTATTGATTGTTGCAGTGGGGTTAGGCTGAGCCTCACAGATGGTGCCTCTGGGGCTTAGGATGGTCTCAGAGTGTCACGTGAGGACACGGTGGTCCCAGGCATGGTTTCTGTAGAACGACACTGAATCTTGGCATCATAATTAAGTGCTGTGTTGATTATTATGAGATACCTACACATGTCACATCCCACCGAAGCCATGCAAAATGCAAGACAGTGATAATGTCCTTTTCAATTAATTTCAGAGCTTGACATGATTCTTAGAGAAACATTCTAATCCACTTGTGCACTGTTATATTTTCTTATGTGAGAAAAATGTGGACAGAGATTGGTCTGTCACACTGAGAATTGCACATGAACCTCAGCACACCCAGGAGAGTGATTGTACATGGGAGTATTCTGTGTGCAGTCTTTCAGACATATCTTTGCCAAGTGGGAAACGTAAAGGAAATCAAAATTTCTTCTCTATAGTCTGGGTACGGTGGGTTTTTCTTCCGTAATGTCAATGTGTTGTAAAGTGTATGTTCAGTGCACACTGTCTGCCCTTCACATGGATAAATACTAGGCTTGACATGTTCTACTGAGGCTTACCTGGAATTTTCATCTCTCAGAGGGGAGTTGGTATTACTCACTAACTCAACAAAGATTAATCAAGCACATGCCATGCTCTAGACTCTGTGAATGCACAGACTCAGAAGAGAAGGCATGAGCTAACAGAATTTGAGAGGTTTCTAAGTTGTGATTCTGTTTGCTGGCTTCAGAGATGAGTTCTTATGATTCCCTCTAATTCAGTTTCAGTAGAGGTTTCATTAGTATTGATTTAAAAAAAAACTTGATTTTTTTACAATTACCAGAATTTTCTGAAGTGTAAAACAAATGCGTGAGTGTGTGTGTGTGGGTGTGTGTGTGTGTGTGTGTAAGCCAGAGGTTGACACTGGGTCATCAGGTGTCTTTCCTAGTCATTATCCATCTTATTTTTTGAAATAAAGTCTGTCACTGAACCCAAAGGTCCCAACTTATTGAGGCTGGCTGGCCAGCAAGCCCCAGGGATTGCCCTGTCTCTACCTCCCCTGCACTGGGACAATAGGCACCACCACACCTCTCTTCTCCACATGGATGCTGAGGATGGGACTTGGGTACTCATGCTTGTGTAGGATGACTTTCCAGAGTCATTTTCCCAGCCAATGAAGGTCATTTCTGCATCTCCTTTCTAAGAACACAAGCTCACATCCAAAAGCAAGGGCGTGAAAGTTTCAGAATGCTTTGCAAACGGATCTTCAATCTCCTTCGCAAATTTGCTGATGTCTTCTGACCATGAGTAAAGATACAATAAAAGCTAAATGTCCCTGAGAAGAGAGAATACTTTTGGTTCCGGCAATCTGCTAACCGCAAGCAAGCCGTTTAGAATACGGACATTTATGGTCTTGGCGTGTTCTGCATACAAAGTGTGGCGGTTCTTTTACATTGTCAGCAGAAGAACCTGTCCTTATGGTGCTGGCTTCAGTCCTGCCAAGGGTCAGTGTGATGGTTCATTACACTTACTTGCCAACTTGATTGACTCTGGGAACAACTGAAATGCAATGTCCTGGGCATGACTAGGACTTTCTTTGTCAGATTGTTTTACTACAGAAGGCCACCCTGAAGGGGCACGGTCGATCGGTAATTAAAGATCAACCAGACTAGCTTAATATAAAAATACAGCTTTAGTAAACAGAAGGAAAACTTACACCAGAGTACCAATGGCCCATCCAAGCATGCAGGGGCCAAGCCAGAGAGGGGGGTGGGGGGACAGGGAAGCACACCCGCCAGGTTTATAGGTAAATTTTTGCCTTAGGGCAACATGCCCCATGGACAGAATGTGATTGGCTGAACTCCCCTATCACCACCCTAAATGTGGAAGGCATCTTTCAAGAGCCACCCATATAAAGAGACATAGAAGCAGAACCTTTGCTTCTTGCCTCTTTGGTTCCACTCTTGCTGGCAAGGCTATCCATCCTGTTGCTGTAGCGCTCCTTCAATGACAGTAGAACCAGTTTCTTCAGGCTTCCATTGTGAGCTAAAGACTAGTAGCTCCCCAGTAACCTTTCAGACCTTCAGCATCAGACTTGAACTGCTGAGATGCCCAATCTCGTGGTCTGAGCAAGCCAGTAAGGCATTCCCCTGTGGCCTCTGCTTCAGTTCCTCTCTCCAGGTTCTTGCTTTGATTTCCTGCGACAACTTCCCTCAGTGATGAACGGCTACCTGGAAGTGTAACCCAAATGTACCTCTTCTTGTCATGCTGCTTTGGGTCAGAATATTTTATCATAGTAAACCGGAAAGCAAACCGGAATGGTTCATTTGCATATATCATCACTGAATTTTTTTTCCTCTTTCTTTTTGTGCTGAGAACAAATAGAAACATATCAAGACTATGTTTCTCATATACGAAAAGAAATTCTGGGGAACTTACCATAATTTTTATTCTGCCATATTCTGGGCTTGCAGATGGTATCAATGATAACTAAAATGAAAAAAAAATGGTGAAGGAATTAGAGAAAAGGGACACTAGGAGGAGGAAAATAAGCTAATGGGCATTATGCAGGCTATGATGTTTTAAAGCTTTGTCTGAGATGGACAGCAACTTTCTCTCTGGGCTTCATAATAGCAGCGGAAAATAGGGGAAAGTGATCATTCATGCAAGTAAGCTATGTCTATTTGATGGAAACACACCCGTTAGAGAGAAAAAAATCCTGGTGTGGAGACTAAATGGCTGTTCTTTGGCTTCTCATAAGGAACATATGTGAGAAAGCCCTGAGAATCCTCACGAGGGCTGCTTCAGGAAGTGTAATATTTCCACCAAGTCTCCTATGCTCTGCTCCCAAGGCTGTCAAATTGTATTGAAGTAAAATAAAAAATTTAGTGAGAGTCTACACACTGAGGCCAAGAGGATGTGGTCTGGCTTCATCTTTGGACAGACTTGAAGGTGCAGTTCAGCTACCTGTCTCTCCAGAGGGAAGGCTTCCTGAAGACCATTTCTTCCAGACAAGATTGGTAGGATCAATGAAGCAATTCAAGGTCACCATTAAAGGAAAGAGTGTAGACCAAGCACATGCTTACACATAGAGATAGTCATCTGAGCTGAGCAGGCTTGACAGTCTTGCAGAAAGGAAGATTGGGCCTGGGAACGGTGGGGATCACCTCCACCCCAAATTGTGGAGATGAGTCAGTCCTCCACATTAGAACCAGAGTCCTCCCAAGACAATGGCTGGTGACTGTTCATGTGGTCAGCGACCCCCTGAAGGCAATTTCACCTGCATTGTCTATGACACTCTTGCAGAGGAATGGAGGTGCTCTCCATCACAGTCACAGCCACCCTGGGTACAATTGTTGCAGTAGAACAATAGCTCCTAAAGACACCCGAGTCTCTGGCCCCTTTGAGTGTGTCCCTTACAGAGCAATGGGAATTTCACAAATTTGATTATGGTAAAAGTCTTGAGAATGGAGAAATTCTTTCAGATTGTGGCTGTTCCCAAAGAAACCTTGAGAATAAATCCAGAAGAGGGAAGCAGAAGAGCCAGGGGTGGGGAGGTTAAAGATGCTTCCATGTGACTTTGCTGACAGAGCGGGGCTATGAGCCAAAGACAGCGGGTGGGTTCTAGATGCCGAGAGAGACATGGCATCTGGAGCCCATGGAAGAGAACAACTCTGCTGACACTTTGGTTTCAGCAGAGTGAAATCCATTTTGGATCTGGGATTTCCAGGAGCACAATATAAGAAAGACATGGTTTGGGAACTCCTAAGTTTGTACTAATTTGTCACAGAGGCCATTTTTCCTGGACTGCCCCACACAGTGGAGATCCCACTGTGGCTTCACAAAAGTCCAGGAAGCAATAGAAGAGTTAAAATTTGTACCCTATTCTGGGTGATCCTAAACCTATTCTTTTTCCACTCAACAAACCAGAATGTTAGAACATAGGGCATTCGTTCTTATGCTTCCATTTTCTCAGGACTTGGGAGATGGCTCAGTCAGTACAGTGCTTGCTATGCAAGCATAAAGACCTGAGTCTGATCTCCAGAACCTATACGAAAACTAAAGCCAATGAGGCAGAGACAGGCACATTTTGGGGCAACCACTCTACACTACTTGGAAAGTTCCAAGTCAGTGTGAGACTCTGTTTCAATAAACAAGGCAGACAGTTCCTGAGGAATGACCTCTAGCCTCCACATGCATGTACACACAATCACACACAGAGACACACAGACACTCCCATACACACCATTTAGTGAATTTTCAGTGATAAGCATAGACATTTCAAAAGCTGTGAGACTGTGTCCCAGGCATACCTATTCTAACTTGATATTGGTGTGATGGTGAAGATTAAATCTCCTTAGGATAAAACTGCCTAACCTGGGTTTCTGTAAAACTACAGTCTTTGCAGTACCAAGATTTCTGTCATCTTTTCAGTGAAGGCTTGGGTGGAAATTTTGCAAATAGCTCACAAAGAATGCCGACCTTAGCTGTGATTTTCTAGGAGTATAATAGGACCTTGAGAATTAATTCAGACCAGAACAGGATGTGTGGTCGCTGTAGTGGCCCAAATGTATCCACTGCCCCATCAAAGCCTTGGATATGTAATTTTCTCAGACTGCAGCATGACCAGATGGCCTGAGATGGTAATGCCCCTAATCAAATTTTGAGAAGCTGGTGGAAAATTGGTCCATGAGTCCTTAAAATGAAAGCAACAAAGTAAGCAATGGTGTGGGACTCCTGTGAGGACCTATGTAGGTTTCCTTCCAGTCCCATCCAGCATGCCTTCTTGATGAACCTCCTGAGTTTTGGCATGACTGTTACTGGGTTTTCTTCCCTACTTCCCTCATCAGAGCAGTGATCCCGTTGGCAGTGAGTGTCATCCCCATTTGATAGATGCAGGTGCTGATGGAGAGGGGAGCGAGAGTGATAAGAATAGCAGAGACATAATGTGCTCCAAGCCTCTTGACCCTGTGCTTCACGTTCTTGATGCTCCGCCATCTGGGTCCTAGCATCAGAGAGACAAGAAGGTGAGAAGGGTTGATCTCACAGACATCCTCAGGAAAGGACTCCAAGGAACATGGTGCTAGATCAACATCTCCCTCCCCTACACCTCCTCCACCCACACTGACCTGCTCACTCTTCTTACATCTGGGTATTTTTGAATCCTGTTTCTTCTTTCCAGAATGATCTTTTTGCTTAAGTCAAATGTCACCTCCTCGGAGAAGCCGTACAGCAGCCCGTGTCTAGGTAAACACTTTTGTGAAAGATACAGAACATTCCTTACAGCTTTTTCCTTCATGCATGGGTTCTTCTGAACAGCATTTCATAGTTTGAGGTCTTATCTGGTAGGAAGCATGCATGGTTGCGTGGTCAAAAAACCCTGAGTTCAACCCTCAGCTCTGTATTCCAATAGCTAGATGATTGTGAACAACTTAAAACCTATAAAGTGAAATGACTATGTCTACCTCATGACATCACATGAAAGGGAGAAAAACGGGGTTGTCATTATTCCTGAAATAAAGTTTATTAATTTTCTAGAGAAAGAGAGGAAAGGGAAGGGGCAGAGATAGAGTAACAGAGGGAAAAGAAGGTATAGTTAAAGGGTGAAGGTTAGGAGGAGTGAAGGAGACAGAGACAGAGAGGTTGCCCTTTATATTCACAGTACCAAGAAAAATCTTAGACCCAAAGCAGGAGCTGAATAGCTTATAACTTATGGAAAATATTTGGTTTCAAACAAGGGGTTTACTCTTGTTCATGTATTATACTTTTCAAGATATGCAATGGAATTGGCACTTCACCTCTACCCAAACCTAAGAAAGTTCAATCACAAAGCATTGTACTAGTTTAGATCAAAGCTAATCCTTCAAAATATCTAACCAGGACTCCTAAAAACTGACAAGGTAATGAAAATAAAAAAGCAAAGAGCACCTAAGAAACTGTTCAGTAGTAGAAGACTAAGAAAACAGGTTATATATCTTGGCATTAGACATATCTGGGAACAGAGGATCTCAGTTGAGGAACTGTCTTTAACAGATTAGCCCATTGGCAAGTCTGTGAGAGAATTTACTTAATTAATGATTAATATTGGAGGACCTGGCCCAGTGGGGACACTGCCCCTCCTGGAGAGGTGGTCCTGGGTGATATAAGAAAGCGAGCTGAAGAAGTCAGTAAGTAGCATGGCCTCTGCTTCAGTTCCTGACACCAAGTTCCTGCCTGACTTTCTGTCCTGATTTCTCTAAATGATACACTGTGGTGGGGAAATGTAAGCTAATTTGCTTTGGTCAGGATTTATTAAAGCAACAGGAAACCAAGCTAGAAAAACATGGAAGTGCAATAAGGTGTCCTAGGTCAGTTCCTGGAATAGAGAATGTGGCCTGATGGGAAAACTGGTGAATTTCAAAGAAACTCTGCAGTTTAGTTAATATGATGTTAATTCCCTACTTCTGGTGAATGGACCCCAGAGTGGAAGGCATTCCATTAAGGATAGCAAGACAATGTTTATACAGAGAGTCTCTATATTCTCTTTTCTACCTCTTTGTAAAGCTAAACTGTTCCAAAGTAAAGAGTTGGAATAAAGACAGACAATTTCAGCTCATGGATTCTTGACTAAGGTAAATGGATTTTCAAGTTATTTATATTTCTCTAGCCCTGCCACATCAACGTCTCATTTTTCCTAAGCAAAAGGATGCCTTAGAGAAAGCAGAATGCAGCTAAGTCTCCATCAATACTGGCTTGAGTTGCAAATCAGAGACTGGATGAAGCATCTCCAACTCTTCCCTGGAAGAGAGTGAGGTTTTGTGCATGGGTTCCTAGATGAGACACCGTGAGAAGAAAGAGAAGAGAGAAAAGAGAAGAGAAAGAAGCAGGCTGAGAAAACCTGATCCTTCCATGGGTCTTAGAAAGGAAAGTACTATTTAACTTCCAGAGTTAATTGGCTTAAGTTCAATGACTACCCTCCATTCATTATGGGTGAGGTATCTCTCAGCATTATGCAAACCCTTGAAAAGAAGCAACCACAAAAGGGAAGGCAGAGTCTCTACTGGGGCATCCTAAATCTTCATGTAGGATCCGATGGGCCCAGGAACTGGTGGTCCTCTCTAAATGATGAATGCATGATTCTTTAGCAGGAAACCTTGAGAAGAAGAAAAAACCTCAGTGTGTTGAGGAACTTAGATGTATAGGGTAATACCTTCATTTCTTTTCTTGTTGCTCGGATTAAAAAAAAAATCCAGATGAAAGCAGCATAAGGGAGAATGGTTTTTTTGACTCAAGTAAAAGTTGTACTGTCTATTGTGGTAGAGAAGTCATACAGCAGAATCTGGAAGCAGGTAGTCACCTCACATCCACAATCAGGAAACAGAATGATGAGTCTGTGCTGTTGTCAGTTCCCTTTCTCCATTTATACAACCTAGGACCCTTGTGCCATCCACAGTGAGTGGATCTTCCCACCTCAATTAATGCAATCAAGATCATCCGCCACAGGCATGCCCAGAGGCCTGTCTTCCAGGTGATTCTAGGTTCTGTCAAGATGACAGGAGGCACTAACCATCATAGGAAGACATCCCATCTCAGCAAGAGTCAGTTGTGATATAACACTTTTTTAAAATTGTTTTTATTGGGCTTTATATTTTTCTCCATTCCCTTCCCTTCCTCTTCCTTCCCCTTTTACCCTCTCCCATGATCCCCACGCTCCCAATTTACTCAGGAGATCTTGTCTTTTTCTACTTCCCATGTGGATTATATTCGCATACGTCTCTCTTAGGGTCCTCTTTGTTGTCTAGGTTCTCTGGGACTGTAAATTGTAGACTGGTTTTTCTTTGCTTTATGTCTGAAAGCCACTTATGAGCGAGCATATTTTATATTTGTCTTTCTGGGTCACACAATATGATGTTTTCTAGATCTATCCATTTTCCTGCAAATTTCAAGAAGTCATTGGTTCCCTCAATGGTTGAAAGTTGATCTTTCTGAAGATTTCAACTCATCATTGTTGGAGGGGCAGCGTAGAGCGGAGATCATGTCACAGTAGCCATGTGGAGATGTCAGCTTCCAAGAGTAATTTATTGAAAACAGAACCATGGTTGATCATGAAAGTCACTAAGATTGACCCAACCACTCAAGCCTACAACCTAAGAACTATTGTTAGTTCTCCTCTGACATGATGTCCTTTCAAGAGCCTGTGATTCATTCATTTGTCCACTCACACATCCAGGACATAGATTGTGAAGATCTACTCAGTTCAGGATATTCAATTATGCACTAGAAATTGAACAAGCAAGATTCTCCTCTTTGGATGAGAAATTCAATAAAGCAAAAGTGGACTTGGACATTAACCAAATAACCACATAGATAACTCTGCTTTGGGCTTGAAGAGATATATGCTACCATGAGTGTCTATAACAGAGACCTGGGATAGAGCATGGTGTAGAATCAGGA
The DNA here is from genome assembly GCF_982192425.1 of Myodes glareolus. Lineage (NCBI taxonomy): Eukaryota > Metazoa > Chordata > Mammalia > Rodentia > Cricetidae > Myodes > Myodes glareolus. The sequence continues at coordinate 43,613,999 of NC_142047.1, forward strand.
AGCCACTTCCTTGTGGGTATGCCATTTGCACTCCAATCTAAGGATGATGAGTGAACCGGACCATGGTGGGAACAGAAGAACTTTGTGAAAAGTGCATTTAGGATGAGCTGATTCATGAGGGTAAGGAGCCCAGTGGCTTTCATGAGAAGTGGGGGGTATGCCTTCAGTTGGAAAATTATAGACAACAGGACCTTTCCTGTGTCCACCACCTCTCTTCATCTGTCCTAGCTTGGTTTCGATAAATATTATGACCTAAAGCAACTTGGAAACTTGGAGAGGAAAAGTTCCTTTCATCTTACAGGTTGCATCCAACTGTTGCTAGGAGACATAGTAGAAGCTCAAGATAGGGAATACCTTCAACAGGGCAGGAACTCAAAGCAGAAACTATAGAAGATGCTGCTTACTAGCTTGCCATCCATGGCTCATGCTTGGCTGATTTTCTGATACAACTTGGACCATCTGCCCAGGACTGGGACCACTGACATCCATCAAGATAGTGGCTTCCAGACATGTCTAAAGGCCAGGCTCTTTGAAGCAATTCTTTTACTGAGGTGCCCTCTTACAACTCTGGGTTGTGTCAAGTTGTGGCTGAAACTAACGTGGAGCCCATCCTTCTGCTGTTGCATCGTGGTCCCAGTATCACTTACCTAGGTTGTTACTGCAGAGCTCTAACAGTTTTCTGCTCTCAAAGTCTCATATTCATCCATCCATCCATTCATTCATTCATTCATTCATTCATTTTGTTTATTCTAGACAGGGTTTCTCTGACGGACAGTCATGGCTGTCCTGGAACTCACTCTGTAGACCAGGCTGGCCTCAAACTCAGAGATCCACCTGTCTCTGCCTCCCTAGTGCTGGGTCAACAGGCGTGCACCACCACTGCCCAGCCTTCTTTATTCTTTTTAAAATTGCACTCTCTGTGTGTATGATGTATGGTATGTGTGTGCGTGTGTGTTTATGACTGTCTATGTGCATGTGTGTGCCATGGCAACCTTGTGGTTGTCAGAGGACAACCTTGGAAGTCAGTCTTCGCCTTCCACCTTGTTAGAGACAGGGCATTCCTGTCATCTGTGCATACACCAGGCTAGCTGACTCACAAGCTTTTGGGAATTCACCTGCCTCTGCCTTCTGTCTCACCATAGGAGTGCTGGGATGACAGATGCATGCTACCGTACTTGGCTGTTAAATGGATCCTGGGGATTCAAATTTAAGTCACCATGTTAGCTCGACAGGGGCTTTAATGACTAGGCCATATGTCCAGCCCCACCTCTCTTTGTTCTTATTAGCTCTTTGCTTGATTCCAGAATGGTTCTACAACCCACCAATCTGCTTCGTTGGCCCTTTATTGTAATCAACAGTGGGGATAGTGATGAAGGGTGAGAATAATTCTCAGGTTAAGCTCAATATCCTTCACTTCTTGGTGTATGCTGTCAATACTGCCAGGATTCTCCTGCAGCTCCTATTCGGCTTCTTCTCTTAGGTCTTTACCTCATTCAGGCAGAAAGGCTTTCAGCATCCGTAAAGGGCATGGAGAAGATGGCTAGATAACCACCCAGGTTTATGCCCTGCTCCGTATGAGAAGTTGCACCATGAGGGATTGCTTTTTGAGCTTCCCCGACTATGTTCTACCCTCAGATCTAGCTGGGATGATGTGCTGAGGTTTGGGATGATGCTGGATTATAGACAGACTCTGTATAATACACACCAGTTCCAGGCCTCTCTCTTCTATCATAATCTCCCGTGATTTACCCCCCAATTTCTTGGGGGTGTTGAGTTCAATCCCAAAGACATTCTGAACCTGGTACTGTTCCATGAACCCAGAATCCTAAAATTTTTCACTTGCTTCCCTAACGCCATCCATTCCTGCCCCTACCATCATGTGTGCTTCATGTAAGCAAGGGAAGACTAGAAACTGCAATGATCTAAATCATTCAGGTTCCTGGGATTCCCTGTTCCTGCCCCCTTCCTTTAAGTCCTTGTGTCTAGTTCTTCTGCCTCCCAGTCTGTATTTATCAGGTCAATGATTCTGACCCGAGTACTGGAGTCAGACAGTCTGAGTCAAAAGCCCAGTGATTTGAGCAACTACTTAACATCTCACTTTCTTTATTTATATAATAGGAATCAAAACAATGCGGCAATCACTCACAACCCCTGCATTTATGCTAAATGAGCCGACAATTAAGAGGCACTTAACTCAGAAGACCAGGCATAAAGGATTAGCAACGATAAAGTGAGGGTCAGTTTACCTCATCCCATCCCCTCAACCCACAAAACTCATATCTCTTTATCTTTGTGAATATTCCCTGCCTCATAACGGCTGCAAATACTTGTATACCAAGAAGCTCATCATTTTAAAAAACATTCTAGATGAAGTATTTGCTAAGAAGCCCTGCTACTGAATTAATCCCAGAGGGAAAATAACATTTTTAGAATTCTTCTTGATTTTAATCTATTAGGCAGTTTGGGGGATTCTTGTTCATGCCAGCCAACGTTTTCTAAGAGGTTTTGATCTGCATTTGTGAAAGAGATCCATTTTCTTTTCCTTTTCTTTCTTTCTTTTTTTTTTCTTTTTGTCATTGAACGAGAGATCCATTTTCATGGCCTCTGTGCCTGCCCTTCCCATCACCCCTCCACCATCCCGTGGCCCAGCTCTCCTGTGTCCTTGGTCCTTTCCTTCAGGGATCTAAACAGCAGCTGCATACATAGAGTTACAGAATTGGAAAGAGGCAAAAACCTCACCACCTTCTGCCAATCACTAACTATGCACTAGATGCTTTGTAACATTTGTTTATTTCCTATGAAGTTCTCTCTGTTGGACTTTATGTAACATCAAGGAAAAGAGAGAGAGCACTCTCCATTTGAAATCCCCCTGTTCCTGTTTTATCTTCCCAACTGCTTCATCTGTGAAGTGTGAGTGGGATTGCCGCCTTCACAGTTATTGGGGAGCCTACATCAGCCCTTGTCATTCCGCCAATGCCAACAAAAGTTTAGCTGGTTATAATTTCCCAGACAGGCTAAGAGATTCAATAATGTTCCCAAAGTTATAGAGTTAATTAGTCAGAGGGTCAAACTGATTCCAAGTATCCAGGGCTGGGGATTCCCACCATGTCCAGCGCTCTTGACATTACTCCACACCAAAGGCCTCAGAAACACCTACATCTCTCTTCATTTTTTCTCCCTACCTCACTTTGTGCCATAGAATAAGGGGGATATTTCTGTGGCGAGACACTTGGTCCCTAAGGGCCTGTAATGATAGGAAGCAGAACTGCTAAAAATTTAAAGAGAACAAAGAGGCTCTGCCATGTCCTTCATGAATAATTGACACCACCAGGATTAGCTGCATCTTCACATCAGCAGAAAGGGCCATGACTAGGGTTAAGATCTCCTCTAACTGCCAACACTAAGAGACAAGCTCTAAATGTCCAATATGCTCCTCAGAGATGCGATGGAACCGGGTCCTTATTCCCCACCCTCAGAAACATCTGATGGCAACAATTAAGATGGATTCCTTATGCCACCAACATGCTTTATATTAGATAGGTATTAAATACATTGGATATATAGCTATTAAAGACAATAGATAGATATAAAACACACTAGATAGATACATAGATACATAGATGCATGATGCCAGATGATAGATAGATAGATAGATAGATAGATAGATAGATAGATAGATAGATAGATAGAAGATAGATAGTCTAAACACATTGCTGACATAGGAGATCTCATATATGTATATATATATATATAATCTTCTAAGCACTGTCTATGTAAGGCAAAGCCTTGCTTGAACTCTATTCTAGTTGCTTTTAACTCCTGTACATAAATCGTTATTAACTTGAAGAACTACCTTTATCATAAATATTGTAAAGGCTGAGTTTGGCCTCAGAGGCAGGATCCATTCACTTAATATTGACTGAATAAATCTCTTGAAAGTAGACATACTGAAGTAGATGGAGCCCCATAATTTCCATTCGTTGTCTGTGAGACTGAAACCACTACAGTTCCGTTTTAGTAGAGGAAACCGAGGCATGGATAGGTGCCTTGGTTATTTGGTGTTACATTGTGCTATTAATGAGAACTGGCTTGGGAGCTCTCTGTTTTAAGATTCAAAGTTTTAAAGTGTTTGGCTGTTCAGATGAGGAAGCCATACAGACAGAATCCTTGTTTTCTCTTGGAGTGAGATGAGATGGCTTCTCCCCCATGCATTTTGTTTTGGGCACTCTTCTATGTTGAGAATAGTCTGATCCTGTCCAGGGGCAAAGAGATCCCCAGGAGGAGAGAAGATTCAACAGATTACTTCTCAAGGGCTCTGATAAATTCAGTTTTCCAGTTTCCCTGGACCATAACATTCCATCTGAAATTTAACCCTCAATAGCCACGTTCACAAAGGCAAGAACCAAACATTCCTCAGTTCCCGCATCCTGCCCATTGAGCCTACATCAAGGTCATTAATGTAACTTGGTGAATATTTGGAGAAAGCGTAAAGAAATCATAAGAAAAAAGTAATGAAAATGTCAAAAAGCAAACAAAATCATTTGTAATAAAGAGTCTAGATTCTGAAGCCAGATTTGGAGTTCATCCTAGGTTTTCTAGTTTTCAAGTAAGACCCCTGAGCAGATTGGCTTCTTTCAACTTCGTTGCTTCACCTGTAAGAATGTAACCATGATGTCTGTTTTGTGGTTCTCATGTGGTGTTTTATAATGAGGATTTTGTCGTTGGACTGTCATGCTCTCTAGCACACAGGAAATGCACGTACTAGCTGCTGTTAATAATAATTTTACCAACACAGCATCATCATCCAATTATGAGTACTCAGTGGTACTCTGGCATCCACAGCCAGGAGTAGATGTGTAATAAACAGCACAATCTAAGAGTCGCTAGCTTTTGAAAGCTAGAACCAAGGCAGATAAGACTAATCTGGCCTCTTTTTATGTATCTTTCTTAAAAGCATCTGTTTAGGGGCCTCTTGGATTAATAAAACTGTCTCAGGTGCGCATTTCCAAACATCAATTTCCTTCAACACAGAGGAGATCGTTAAACTTTAGGAAAAGTTAGCTTCATAGTTCTAGGCCCTTGAGTACTTGCCACGATCTTCAATCAAATGGACAAGTCTTTTTCTGGGTTTATACGACCCCAGGGGCCCATCAGGGCTCTCAGTAACACACCTGAAAGGTCACAGTTGCTTTTCAGAATATCATTACCTTATTAAGAAAAAGAATTGGTTCAGCCAGGACTGAATGAGCTATGTAGCAAGTGACACCCTTTTCATGTTGGAGGCATTAGTCTAAGTTCCAGCTGACATTTTTGGGCTGTTGACCTCAGTCCTAGATACCATGTTTCTGAGGACAGCCTCTCATTATCTTGGCCACTTCCTCCCAAGCTTGGCCACTTCCTCCTAAGCTTGGCCACTTCCTCCTAAGCTTGCTCCAGGGTAAATTCAAGTTGTCCTTTCTAGTCTTACTCTCCTTGCTCAATGTATGGTTGGTCCCCCAAATTACACACTGGAACAGGAAAATGAAAATACATGTTCCCCTTTCCCTCATGCAATCCAGAGTTGCCCCTACCCTACACTCATGCATAACTCCCCAGCTGTCCCCAAAACATTCCATCCTGTTTTTTTTTCCATTGCGCCTTCTCATTTCTTTATTCCCCACTCCTTTTTTCTCTTTTTGTTCATTTCTATGTCTGCCTTACACCTTTTTCTTTGCATCTCTCTTTCTTTTCTTCTCTTTTTTGTTCCTTTCTTCTTTTTTTCTTTCCCGCTTCCTTTCTCCCTTCTCTTCCTCTATCTTTCTCTTTTCACTTCCTCCTTGTCACCTCTCCTTCTCAGTATTGGTGAAGCATTAGACATAATTGTGGTGGCCTCTGAATATTTTATATTAAGCAACCCTTCTGAGAACTAAAATCGAGAACTCAAGTATCTACTGTTCGTCACTGGTAGTAGTAATAGGAACTGGAGGGAGGAGGAAAGGTTGCTGGGGCTGAGGCACACAGACATGACCTCATACTCTAAGACATAGCACTTGACTGCTTATGAACTAACCTGGGAACTGGTGTCTAGGATCGGAAGGATATAAGGGAAGAAAGGAATTAAAAGGACAGAATTAGAGTATTAAAAAGAATGTCCACAAACATAGAACCTGGACATGCTGTAGGAACTTAACAAGTATGACAAAGAACAGGAAAAATAGAAAGTAACAATAAAATGGTCTGACACCTGAGTTCAAGGAAGCCAAGCTGAAAATGGTACTGTTATCCTAAAATGCATACGGAATCCTTTTGAGATTTTGAATAGATATTTAGTGCATGGTTGGCATTTTTATATGAGTTTATATTAGGGAGGGATGGGGGAAAATGGATGTGAATATGTTGGATTTGGCCAGTGTGAGAACCAAGTAAGTGATTTTGAAATAGATATATTCCAAAGTACCAACAGCTTTGGATTGCTCCCAGAACAGGGAGAGGAGAGACTGAATTCACAAATCAGGCATCTAGGGCTATATGTGTTTGTTGTCATCACTGTGTTACTCCTGACAAGTCTTTTTTTCATCCCTTTACCGCATATTTCTTCTATAAATGAGTTATGCCAGCGTGTCTTCTCCAAGGTGAAGTAGACCAGCTGCTGCTTCTGTAAATTGAGGTAGACCAGAGGCTGCTGTTGGGAGGCGAGGTAAAACAGATGCTGTTTCTGTGAGGGGAGGCAGACCAGATACTGCTGCTGTGTATGAAGTTAGAGGCTTCTTCTGTAAGGTGAGGCAGTCAAGATGTTGCTTTGGTAAGGGACAGCAGATGAGATGATGCCGTCCATGAGGTAGAGGAGATACTTAAGTGGGGTATACCAGATAATTTCCTACAGTCCTGGTTCTCTTCATTAGTGGTCTGTGCTTTCCTTGGGAGGCTATCTTTAACTCCTATGTGAAAACTACATTATCTATTAATCTCTTCACCGCTATCCCTTTTACCCCCAGTATGACCCCATTCTTTAAATTCTTAGAATTAGAAAGATAATTAACGATTGTCATTAAGCATTCAGTCTCTAGAGACTTTTTGAACCAGAATACTTGTTTTTGTGACTTATTTAGCTGTCCTTTCCTTTTCCATGTATAATATAGTCACTATTTTTTCACTCAAAAGATTGTGAGATTTTTAATGAACCATTTGGTGAAAAAAATTTGAAGAATGCCTAGCACACTGTACATAAACATAAACTGTCTAATAAAATTATACTGAGAGCTATGATGTAAAATCGAGAACATTCTTTGGGATCAAGGTATTCATGGCCTCCAGCTGTTAGGAGAGTTGATTGCTGATGACTGCAGCCCTCCCTGGGAAAAGCTTTGGAAGCAATGGAACTGTATTGTGAGAGATTTCTGCCCTTTGTTAGCGAGGGCAGCCTGCATCTAACCACCAGTCCTCTTGCCTCAGAAGAAACAACTCTGAAGGGCTAGCTAGTCCAGTCTCAGAGCTCCTCTGGCTGTGGGCTAGAGAATCTCTCAAGCATACCATGGCTTATCATCTCCTTCTGCCCAGTCCTGCTTTTCTTTCACCCATTTACACATATTCCTCAGGTCTCCCTTCAGAGTCCTTTCCCAGGAATCCGGACTACAAAAATTATGACGTTACTCTATTAGGCACCCTATGTATACCCCATACAAACTGCCTAATATGTTGTTACCCCTCAACCAATAACCTCATTTAGATCTTACTACACGTCTCTAAGATCTCTGATTTAGAATATTAACACAGTCCACAACTCTGCTGGGCATACATAAGAAATTATTGAATTCTAATAGATTGAATGAATGGGTGGATCGAGAAACTGTTGATCTCTGAGCCATTTTGGCCTCCTTCAATGTGTTAAATTGACAGTCAGTCTGATGAACCTTTTAGTTATGTGTCTGGTACAGAAGGCCTCCCTGTACGATTGCCAAGCCCCAGAATTCATGAGAGAGAAGAGGAGGTGGGAATTTACTCCTCTACTTCCCAAAGACTGCCAGCAGTGGGGGTAAAGATCTGCCACGTGAAATGAACCAACAAGGCCGGAATACAGATAGGCACTCCTGCTGATTCTGGAGTTCTGTGCGACTATCTCCCAGTGTTTCTGAGAAACATATTACTGCTGCGTACAGGGCCATTTGATTTGATGGTTGAGTTTTACATTCACATAGTGTAAGGTTTGAAGTTGGAGTTATTGTAAACCCAATTTAACCTGACAGGGGCAAAAAATAAAACAAGCTTGCATGTATAATATCTCCCTCTTTAAATCCATGCTGGAAATTCTAATAAGACTACTTTCAACACTACTGTCAAAAATAGCTAAGAGAATGTTGTGTGCCAGACCCTTCACTGCCTACTTAATATGTATTACCTGGGTTTTCTCATTTTACAAATGAGTAAGCTGATATTTAGAGAACTAAGAAAGGCTATAAATCAGCAAATAGTGGAGTCAGAAATTGAACCTTCAGCTGCTAAGTAGAGAGTCCCAACCACTCTCTCCTGTTACCAAATGAGCAAATACATTCATTACTAAATGGCATGGTTTTGTAACTGTGATTGGTCTCTAGTATTTTCTTCTTCCAGGCAAAACTGAACCCAGGCTCTAAACTGAAGAATATAAATGTGAGTGAGACAGAATGGCACACGACTGTAATGCACCAAGCAGTCACCCTGCCCTTTAAATACCCTGCTCGTGAGACTTGAGATAGATGTTTAAACCAAAAGACAAAACAGGGCGTCTTGCATCACTGGGAGGGCCTGGGAGCTGATCCTCTGAGGATGAGCAGCCTGAGTTCGGCCTGGCTTCAAAATATGGTGATAAAAAGGCAACTCTTCCTCATTTTGCTTTAATTCAAATACATAGCGGCATCCAAGCTTGGACCTAGAAGAGGAAGCTACCTAGGTCTTTTCAAATCAGTCTGGTTTCTATTTTCCAAGGATAACATAAAATATTGTCTGAGGGTTGAGGGCGAATGAACCTGAGTCCATTGAAATGCATTTACACAGATGGATGCTGTCAGTGGAGAATGTCCAATACAAGACCTTGTCGAGACAAAGGTTGGAAGAGAGAGGCCTTGAATTGAGAAGGATGCCGGGTCTGTGAAGGACACCAATAAGCAAGTAAATATGTGGACAGAGTGTGGGAGCTGCAGGGATAGAGCCAATGGGAATAGTCAGAGGAAAATGGTCAATTGATTGGCGTAGGAAGGGATAATGCATCAGTTATTCTTAAGGGGAAGTAGGAGTTTTCAAGTAACCAGCGATAGCACCAAAGCCCAGGCCCACATGATCCTTCTAGGGAGCTGCAAACACCAGATATGGCAGAGACTGAAAGGTAGGTATCAACAAATGAGAAAGTTGGGTGACACTTCATGAGGGTCCTGAACCCCCATACCCTATACTGTAGGCCTCTCCAAACTCCCCTCCATATTCTCAGCTCCACCAGTTAAGGTTTATTGAAAAATCTTTGATGTCAAAATAATACCAAATAGAACTTTTTCAGATTTGATGAGGGGGGTTGGTTACTTGTCTCATCAAATACTTGACAAGAATCAATTAAAGGGAGAAAGGGCTCATTTCTGCTCATGGTTTAAGGGCAGAATCTGGCATCATGGAGAAGGCGTAGGCACAGGTATCTTCATGGTGTAGAAGCATGAGGCAGCTTGCTCACACCTCACTGAACAACAGTGCAAGCTGTAAGTATTCCTACCCCAGGTGACAGCTTCTCCCACTAGTGTCTACTTGCTAAAGTTTCTACAACCTCCCAGAACAGCATTACTAGCTAAGAACTAAATGTTCAAACACATGAGTATGGGGAACAGTTCACAGCCACACATAACCCTAGGTAAATAGGTATGCATAGCATATGTGTGTATTATATATATATTGTATATATTTTTTATTTATTATATATTGTGTATATAAAATATATTGTGTGTATATATTATATATACATACATATATGTTACATATATTAAAGTATTTTCTTTGCTCGATTTTCTACAAGCATGCTGTTGTGGAACTTTCTTATTTTACTTATGTTCACAACAATTTCAGTGGGTATAGACTATGATCATTGATGTATTCCAAAATTTTAAAATACTCGAGTGACTGAAGTGAAGCCACATACACAGAAGTGCATAGGTGGCAAATGACAAAGACGGATGTAAAATTGACACTCAGGTGGGTCTTCTTCAAAACCAGTATTTTCAACCAGAAACGTAGGACAGAAAAGAAGGAAGGAGATGGAAGGTCCAGGGTTAGCCATCTGCTCATGGCCTCTGACCACTAGTTTATTTCTGGAGTATAGAGAAGAACTTGCTGCAAGTTGTCTTTTTCTGATAGTGCATGGGGTCCTGTTGGCCTCTGAGAAGCCATTCAGAGAGTGCAAGAGCAGGGGTAAAGAACACTGGGCTTACAAGGTGGAAGATAGGCACCGAGCCACCCCGGCTTAGAGGGGTAGACATAGTACTTACTTCTTCTCCAGAACCCCAACAGATGGCCAATCTGTTACTGGATTGAGCAAATACAATTTTTATCTGGTAATCTTTATTTCCCAGGGACTCGTGAGTTTTCCCATAGAAAGTTCTAAACCTACCAGGGGATTATTTACACTAGCAAAGCAGTAAGCCTGGACCTGAGATGATTAGGAACAGGTCCAGTCAGGAGCGCATTAAAAAAGACAAGTATTTTAAGCCTCAAGTGACTGAGGGAACCCTGTTCCCCACAGTCTACCCCACGGTGAGAGAAAGGATGGGAATTCAGTGCTAGACTTGGGCTGTTCGGGTGGTCAGGGAGAGGTAAACCTTCCTCTGTCTCACTCAGGGCTCCTCCATCACTGTTTGACCAGGGCCTGGACCTGGTAGATAAAAGAGGGACAACAAAAGCCCAAGATTGCTTCTGCCTTCCTCTGACAGAAAGCTCATGCAGTGAATAGTGGATTTTTCCCAACAGATCTTTACTGTATGCTAGGCGGCATGCAAGAGATTTGAAAGATAAATCAAGCACAATCCTTCAGGAATTGGCATGTAGCCAAATAAAAAAATAAGGATATATTCACATACACATCTTCTATGTATTAATATAATATACATGAGTAATGAATTTATGTGATTTTACACATACATATATGTACACACACACACATACGCAGATCTCTTTGGAACTTTATTAGGTCTTTTAACTCAATGTCCTACAATTTCAGGCTGCCATTGAAAAATATAAGACATAGTACTGAGGATATAGTTCAGTAATAGAGAGCTTGTCTAGCATGCACAGGTCCTCTGTTCTACCTCTAACACCTCAGAAAAATAATTAATTAGGTAACTAGAATTAAATATCACTACTGGAAAAATCTCCTAAGAAACACGTTCAGAGAAGAGTTCTTTGTTTTGGTCCATGGTTCTGGAGAGTCCTATGCACAGTCACCTGGCTCCGTGTGTTTACACAGAGTATCATGGCAGCAGGAATACATAATAAGAAACAGTTGTTCAAATCAAAGCAGAACAGGAAACAGAGAACAAGACCAACATTGACTAGGGATAATTTAGTCCCAAGGAACCATCTATCCATAGCCTCGTTCTTCCAGCAAGTCCGCATCTCCTAAGGTTTCCAGAACCTCTCACAATTGTTCCACAAGCTGGGGACCAAAGGTTCCAATAAAGAACCCTTAGGTGTCATTTCAGGGTCCTATCACAACACATCCGTGTCCCTACTGAGAGATGACGCTGTAGCAGAGACAGGTATGGCTGTGAGAAAAGCAGGGAAAACACCTTGTTGGCCCTAAGACACAACACAAACACAGGGCAGGCATTGCTCATGGCATGAAGTCATTGGAATAGGGTGTTCTCCCTCTTGAGGTCCAATTTCCTTGAAGAGATGCAGCTGTTATCAATGAGCTTGGCAGCAGACATGCCTACTTCCCCATCCTGAGATCAGCACAGACAGTCCCATCTTCTACCAGCAAACCCTGCATCTTTCTGTGCCAAGGCTGATTACTGTTGTGCAATTGGTGCATGCTCAGGACAGGCTGGAAGTGTGCCCAGGACCACCCACCGCCCCCGCAAATGCCATAGGAACTGGGGAATCAGTTACTGAAATTCAGGGCTCTCAATGGGAGAGCCATGAGCCTTGCTTTATGTTCTATGTGATCTCTCAACGCACCCCCCACCCCGGAATGGAGTTGTGTTGTGCACTGGAGAAAGCCATTTTCTAGACTTTCCCAATTCCCCAACTCATTCCTTACTCCTGAAATTAATTTTTTAGTAACTATATGTGCCTATATTTTTAACCTTACAATGCATTTGGAGGGGGAACTCAAGCTCTTGAATTCCTCTTCCATGACCAGTCAAAGGTCAAAGCAATTATTTCTCCCTGTGAATGCTCTCCCTCACCATCTCTTCTCTAGCTCTGCCTTTCCATCTGGGAACTTTCTAACTATGTAGACTGTTCTCTCTTACCGCAATATTGATGTACCTTGGGCATTCATTTTTAAAATTTCTATTTACTATTTTTTATCTTTGTTTTTGAGACATGACCTTGCCCTGTTCTGGGACATCCTTTTGCCTTGTAAGTGTTAGCACATACTCCCACACTTGACCCCCCACCTGGAAAATTATATTTCTCATTTAAATGTTACCCCACTTAGAAGCCTTCCATGCTTCTCCTATGCTTCTCCTTCCTCTGCACACTCTACATTGCCTTTCTAATGTTGCCCTCGTCAGATTCCATCTGATTACCCATCCGTTCACCCATCCGTTTGTCTACACATCAGTACACCCATTCATCAACCTACCCATCCATCCACCTATCTATATATCCATGCATATGTCCATTTATTCACTTACCTTTCAACCAATCCATCTATCTACCCACCGAGCCATCCAGTACCCACTCATTTATCTATCAGCCCATCCACCCACCAACAGCTATGCATTGGCTGCCTCTATATGCTAGATGAGAGTATTGTACAATTTCCCACCAATCTTCCTGGACTTTATGGATTTTCTTAGACATCTCTGTGCTTCCACTGAGTAGCACGGTGTATATAAAGGAGGGAATAAGTGCCAAGGATTAGCTCACACTAAACTGATGAACTTCACCTGTTCTAATTGGACAACATCTGCTTGATGGAAGTGAGCATTTTAATTACATGGCAGCAGATACATTAAGTATGAGGAATTAGTAAATGAATATGTTATCATCAAAACACAAGCCATATGTAGACAGTTTCATTATTTGAAACAGCTTGTAAACCATTAAGCTGGTGACCGTATTTGATTTCCCACTACCGAAATACATTCTTCAAAGCAAAAATACCCCCTGGTGGGCTCTACTTTATCCCTCTGTAGACTAAAGAGATGGAAATTTTGGTTTTAATGCCCCAAATCCTCTCTGTTGAACTTTACTGAGTCTTTTGAACTCAGCTTCTGGCTGGTCGGGCTGCTGAATAAAAATATAGGACTTAGAGCTGGGGATATAGCTTGCTGAGTTTGTCAAGGACAGACAAGGCCCTGAGTCTATTTGCAACACTACAGAAAAATATAGTCATTAAATAAAATATAGGAATCAACTTGAACAGTTGGCTATCTCTCCTAAGGAAACTAGATTCAAGAGGTTGGGAGATGGCTCGATGGTTATATTCTTACCTTGTAAGTGTGAAGACTAGAGTTTAGATACCCAGGACTCATGTAAAATGTTGGGTTGGCACCTCAACTCAGCTGTAATGCCAATCTCAGAAGTAAAGATAGTAGAGCCCTACAGCAAGTTTTCTGACAAGTCTACCCACATCAGCCAGATCTGGAGGGACGCTTCCTCAATGAAGATGGTAGAAGAGCAATTGTGGGTGATTCGAAACATGAATCTTAAGCCTCCATATATATGGACCCAATGGCATGCATGCCTCTCTCTCTCTCTCTCTCTCTCTCTCTCTCTCTCTCACACACACACACACACACACACACACACACAGGGGGGGATAAGAAATTCACAGACAACTACTGTTGACTCAAACATCAGGCACTTACACTCTGTCAAGTAATATACTGGACACAAATTGTATGTCATTGATAAAACCTACTTTCTATAGGAAACAGAGATCTCTTCACAAAGATACTTAGTGAAATATGGTTCAAAATAGTACACATAATTCCTGGTAATACATGGATTTATTCAAAAAATTATAGTTTAGTCATACAATAGAGTTATCCTGAAGCTATTAAAATGATGGTGTTAACATTTGTTTATGATCCACCAAACTACAACATAGGCTTTGAAGTAAACAAAAAATACATGGAGGTGCGCAGTGGCTTTCATCGGGTTGCAATTCTGTGGGTAAGCAAACACATTATCAGAAAACAAGAATGAAACAAGCCAAAGGGGCAGAATGTTTATCTCTGACAACCAGCATTGTAGCTAATGGTTTTTTGTAGCCTTTGGTGTTTGGAAATGTAGTTCTTTACAAAGGCAACAAATATGTGTTGCTTTTGTAAGGACACTTTCCTGCAAAGAGCTCAGTGGAGCCCAGTGTAGATCCCAAACATAGCACTATGGTGCCTTTCACTCTTCGATGTTTATACATAGCAGGAAAAATTACTGATTTGCTCAGAGCGTCTCCTGTTCTGAGGAGCCGTGGCTTTCTGTTATACTATTTGCTTTCTAAGAATGAAGGTCATATCAGAAACAGAGACCATAGAGGTTTGTATTTAGTTCATTTGTTGATTGTAACCTCTGAATATTTAGAGTTCAAAGCAATGAGTGTATGTTAGGAGACAGTGGGACCAATGATAATCTCATTATCTCTCCCTAGGTAACTTGGTGCTTCTAATCAATGGTCATTGTGTTCTGTTGCCCTCATGCTATATCAGTAGTGAACTCCTAAATCTGTGTGTTTATTGGGGTGCTGGAGATCAAACCCTGGGCCTTGCGTCTGCTGGGCAAGCCCTTGACCACTTTACTACATTCCAAGCCCCTAAAGCCAAATGCCCATTTGACTTCTTACAACTGGATACATTGTTCTGCATGTCCATCAGAGAACAGACATGGTTTGGTTTGAAAATGCAAGGTTTTGTGTGAGCTATTATGCTGCAAGTAAAACAGAAACTTGCGGAAGCTGTTGGTTACCTGAGTGAGGTCTATCTTCTGGACTATGTCTGTCATGCATCTCTGTAAGAGGCCTAACCTATCCAATAAGCAGTTCTAATGTTGATGACACCACCTAGGAAGCAGTCACACAACTTTTGGTGTCTTTATAGAGACAGGAAATTGTGCTATGCAAATGACACTCTCCCTTCCACATGTTTGGTGTCACTCTCATCTTGCTGATTCATCTGTGCACCACAATTCTATTACCCAAATGAGGCAGTTATGAACACAAAAATACCTAGAACTTCTGATACTCCGCTGTGCTGCATCCAGGAGAAGTATCGCCTTCCAGGTCATTATTTACTGGCCATGGAAAGAGGTGAGGGGGATAAACAGGCTCTGACCCAGAAACAGAAGACCCAGGATATAGGATTAATGTAGGAAGCAAAATGGTAACAGTGAGGGTAAAGCATGAGCAAGCCTATGACTTTGGGTGCCATGCTTCTTAGAAGCACAATATATGATGAGGCTGTCTATAAAACACCACAAATAAGACTTCTGAGGTAGTAGAGTCACCTCAAAAAAGAATGGGCTAATGTGGGAGGCCATTAGTTTCCCATCTCGTTTCATTTGTTTCCATCTTGGAACCATTAGAGGAGGGTGCTGAGTCAGGAGGCTCTTCCTAAATAGGCAGGAGATTGGACTGGATGACCCCAGAGCATCTTCAAGGGTCACATCTTCCAGTCTGTGTTCTCCACTCTCCATGTTCTCCCTTCTTGGGCTCCAGGGTGATAGACAAGTCCAAGTGCTTGATCCAAAATCTTCTTGGAAAGATGGGATAGGAGATGAAGTCTTTCATATGAATATTGACTGGTGCCAGGCAATTGTTGAGCCTTGTGAAGGACAATCACCTTCCCACCTACAGCTACCTTGAGAAGGGCATCATAGTCGCACACATGGGCTCTGGCTGTTTATATGATTTACCACCCAGGTTAGTAAATGTAGTGGCGTGTTCCTGGAGGTGCTCTACCCCCAGAACAAGCTATTTAGTTTTCCTGGGGTCTAGTAGTTCCTGCAGCAGAAAGTAGATGCCCAGTGCATGACCCACTGGCATGTGTAAGGCACATACATATTTACTGAGTAAAACATATACACATAAAATTTGTGGGACACTGAGAAGACAGAAAAAGGAACAACGTTGCTATATAGAGAAGGCAAAGAAGGAAAAAGTGAAAGATCGTCATTGATTGAGTTATTCGTTTATCTGCTCCAAGTTTTATGAATAACTTCTATGCTGGAACTCTAGAGATCAGTGGTTCTCGCCCTGTAGGTTGTGACACTTTTGAGGGTCAAACACCCTTTCACGGGGCTCGCTTAAGACCATCAAAAAGCACAGGTATGACAATTCATAACAGTAGCAAAATTACAGTTACCAAAAAATAAGTTTTATGCTTGGGGGTCACCACAACATGAGGAACACTATTAAAGCGTCACAGCGTTAGAAAGATTGAGATCCACTACTGCAGATAAAGGGGTGTCTTGAAAATAAAGAAAGGGTGCCATTGCCTAAGTAAGGGAGATGACTTCGTAAACAATACTAAGAATGGCTACTAAGGAACGAGACTAATTTTGCTCATGGTGTCTCCACAAAGAATTCCAGTTAACTTTGAAAGTTTCTCCTTAAAACGAAACAGCAGGACAAAGAGTTTCGGGCACACTTGCTGGTGTGCAAAGAGAGCCAGTCTGAAGATGAAGGCACAGAAAGATGCAGTGACTAGGTCTGAGCCCCAGTGGGGAGCCTTGTCTGAAAACTGATCTATGGCCCCTCAGTTCCCTTCAGGACTAACTGGTGAACTAGTCTGATCTGGGAGCCTCAGATGTTACCTCCAGCAGCGACAGGTCCTGACCTGCCCGACTCAGAACCTCCGTCTCAAGATTTGAAGTCACAGCGAAGAGTCCCCATGACTGATCTGTGAGGGCTGGCAAGGACAGAGCAACAGTCTGAGTTGGAGAAGTTCACGGCCAGGGCAGGAGCTTTCAAATGAAATGCGGCACCACATCGGAAAGTGTTGAAACCGGCGCTGGTCTCCAGCTGGAGTCAACTGCTCTGGTTAATGAGACGCCTTCAGCAAGCACAGGCATTTGAAGTAGGGCAGAAGGCGGGTTGCTGAGCTGTAAAACCCCAAGGAAGAGCATCTGATCTCTGCCAGGCACTACGGCAAGGTGGCTCACAAATCCCTGTGTTTGGGGAGGAGGTGCTGTGTAGGCCGCAGCCTAAAGTAAGAGAGGCAAGCTTGTGTGTCCTCACAAGGTTCTGTACCTCTGTGTCTGGTTTGTTTGCATGGTTGCCTGGTGGGTTACATCCAGTTACCCACTGCATGTAGACAGCCATCTATTCAGAGTAACCAGGTCGTGTCCCTCAAGGATCATGCTTTAGATCCAAAGATCAGAATCTCACAGAGGCTCTTTCCTCCTGGCCAACCTGTAAGTTCTTTCTCTTCACTCAATATCAGAATAAAAGGATGACCCAATTTGCCAGGACACTTCTAGTTTCTATCTATTGATCAAGGAAAATTAACGATAGCATTTTCCACTTTCCTCTTTCAAGAATAAATTATACAGTGTACTTGATTACCTTGCCGGACTGTAATTCAATTTGGGTTGGATTGAAAGAGAGGCAGTTATGAAAAACCACAGTTCTAAACTGGGTACAAATTGTCATTTGGCTGGAAACAGGAACCTGGCATCCCCACTATGCAAATACAGCCGTCCCGGAAATCTGTCCAGGTGCATCATTTGGAAGGCAGCCAGCCTGGAAGGGTTCTGCCTCTCTGTGATTTAGAGTCCTGTAAGGGGGCTTTGCCATCTGGTGGGCTGCTTGTCCCCTAGCCAAGATTCTAGCAACATGGTTACTAAGAGTCCAACTTCAAGCAAAGAGGCAGTCTGTGAGCCATGGGTCTTCCCGTGGCTCTGTACAACCTGCACTACCTGGAGAGTATTGCTGACCAGAGACACAAGTCTTGATGTGATGCCTATAAGGATGGGTTAATAGGACTGTTGTGTACAGCTGGGCAGGCAATAGATGGCAGAAAGACACCTGCTTCATGCAGGCAAGCGAAGGCTATCCTCACTTCAGTTGCCCAGACTCACACCTCTGGGGGTACAGGGTTATCTTTCCAATTCACATCAAATTCTAGTGGGATTCTGCTTCAGAGTGACCATGGTTATAAATGGAGTCCTTCTGATCTAGCTAATTGCCCTGCACCTGAAAATTGTAGGTCCCAGAGTTCCTTAGAAAAAGCCATTTAACCTGGAATGACTAGGCCCGAGATCAATACAAAGAATGGGATCATGCTTTGGATAAGAATAAAAAGCCTGGAATTCACTGAGCTTCTGCTCGGGGTGGGCCCCATGCTGAACAAACTCTCCTGCTGCAATAGCTTCCCCACCTCTGGGACGGTAAGCACTGCCTCAAGTGTACAGTTGAGAACACTGAGGCTCAGGGGTGTGTACGTGGCTCAGACATGTAATCTTAGCACTCAGGAGACTGAGGCAGGAGGATTGCTGTGAGTTCCAGGTCAGCTTGGGCAATGATATGAGAGCTAATGTTAAGAAAGAAAAGAAAAGAAAGCAAAAAACAAAAAAGGAAGACAGATGAGTGAAGAGGGAAGAGTAGAAGAGAAAGAAGAGTCTAATGTGGAGAGGAGGGCATTGGGTAGGGCTGTGAGCAGTGTCTGAACAGAGCAGAAGATGCTAACCCTTTCAGGGAACTCTGGGAAGGCATTCCAGAAGAGGTGGTTTGGGAAGGCAATGGGGGAAAAGCCAAAAGCCAGCAGCTGTGGTTTGAATGTGAAAAGCATTCACATGTGAATGTTCCTAGCTAGTAAGGAGGTGGTGAAACATTGGGGACTGAGCCCATAGATGGTGGAGGACATCATCCATCTGGGGTCAGGCTTGTGACTGTTAGAGACTGGCCATGCTTTCACTGCTGTTTCCCCGTATCCTGGTCCAGCATCCTGTGAAACCTGCTGCTACATGCCCCTGCCGCTACAAATAGGGCTGCTCCAGCTGGCCTGCATCCCTGGCCATGTAGGACTGTAGTCTCTGAGAGAAAGAGAGGTAAAATACATCTACTTTTCTTCAAGCTGAATTGTCAGACATTTCGTCTCAGACACAAGAAAGTGATTAATGATAATATTTCTGAGGTACCTGCTCTGATCTGACCCTGTGTCAATCACAGTATAAAAGAAGTCACCCTTTTTGAAGCACATCTAACCCCATGAGTTGGCCATGGTTATCCCTGATCTAAAAGGCAGGGCTCTGATACTCAAGTAGGCTCTGTGTGCCTAAATTCAACCAGGCAGTAAGAGTTCAGACAGCAAGAGTCCAGGAAAGATCCAGGCACCAAGAGTCCAGGAATCAATTAAACAGTGAGAGTCTAGGAATCAACGAGACAGTAAGAATCCAGGAAAGACCTAGGCAGTGAGAATCCAGGATCAACCAGACAGTGAGAATCTAGGAATCAATCAGACACGGAGAATCCAGGAATTGGAGCCAGGAGCTTCATCTTTTAAAAAAAAAATTACAATATTTTCACCAGCTCTGAGAGTTGTGTACATGAGGATGAGCCAGTATCCACAAGGTAGAATCCCTGCTGAAGATTAAGAGAATCGACATTTATAGAGTGTGTGGGAGCCTGCATGGCACACAGCAGGCTGTGAGGTTCACCCCTTTACCCCTTAACCTAGTGTCTCATCAATGAGCTCAGAGCAGCTTGGCTCAAGAAAAAAAGTCTTCTCACCGTTGTGTGGCATGGAAAACGTGAGCAAATGCCTACTCACTCCAGACAGAGCACCAAAGCTGAACCAAGGACACAGTTCCAGCCGGACTTAGCTTGGTAAACCATGGAATCTACTGGGGTTACTCACAGGAATATGGGTGAGGAATCTCAAAGGGAACTAATGGCACCCCTGAAAAGTCCACCACATTACAGAAGACATGTCATGAAAAACTGCATTCCTGGAGCCCCTACATGACTTGGAGACAGCTGGACTGGCGGAGTCTTCTCTCCCCAACAATTGTTAGTGCTGATATAATTTTGGGGCAAGGCCCTGTGACTTTTGTAAATTTCAGGAAATCCCTGAGACCTATGAGTTTTGTTTACTTCCTGTTTTCTAATGCTCTTTTTAGAAGTTCTGTTTATTTATTGTGTATGTGTATGCGCACATGCCATGTGTATGTGTGTACACACATGCCATGGTGCAGTTGTAGAGGCCAGAGGAGAACTGTGGGAGGCAGTTCTCTCCTTCCACTCTGTGGGTCCTGGAGATGGAACTCGGCTCTTCAGGTTTGGTAGCAGGTACTTTTTCTCACCGAGCCACTCCTTCCTTCCACTTTCTGAGTCTTACAAGGCCCTCCTACCAGGAAAAGTATTCCAATCCAGAGAAAATAGCATCAGGAAAGTCATATTAGCAATTGGTCCGTTGAGTTGGAGTTATGTAGGAGCTGGTGGGAAATTCAATATACTGATTCTGTGGCTACAGCCCAGGCAGCTCAGAAGTCACACACCTCCAGAGGGTGAGGACTTCAGGCCCAGCACCTAGTGCTAAGGACTTACTTCCTCTTCCTGTGTCTGAGTCCCAGAAACCTATGTCCAGCATGTCCCTACTGACAGGATCCCACACACCAAGCCCATAGGCTGTGAAGTCAACCTCAGTTAGGCAAAGAGGAAGTGGAGCATGACAAGGTCATGACTGAACATGGTAGAGTCAGGAAACCATCAGGAAGCAGTGGATCCCAGCACTGTGAGCATTGGAATCCCCAGGAAACTTGGGAAGGATTCACCAAGAGGCCAGCTCTGTTTGGTTTGGAATAGAACACCTGCCATTCCGACCTGCTGGGTGGGCTTCCTGGCTCCACCCCATGGAGCAGATGGGACTTAATTATTTGCATCCAGAGTTCTCAACGTGAGCCGCATCTGACTCCTCAAGAAGGTTTGTTGAATTCAGGCTGTGATGCCCCATCTGGATAGTTCCCCTACTGAAGGTCTGTGTGGAGCCTGGGAATCTGCATTTCAAGAGGCCTCTTAATAGGAGGATGGCTGGTACTAATTCTGAGATGTCACATAACTAGTAGAAGAGGAGCTGTAAAAGGCTGACAGCGCCTACCAAGCCTTTGCAAAGATTGTGTCTGCTGCTTTGGGGGGAACTCCAAAAGGGGAGATCCTGTTATGTAAACCTCTCCTTAAGAAATATGAACAAATGTCTACTCATCCAAATAGGGACCAGCTGACAGATTCAAGTCTCGCTTGGTGAGTCAATGAGTTTATTTGGCTTGCTCACAGGAACTCCGGAGACTCGGCTACACTATTGGAAAGCTCTGCCTTAGGATGGGTGATGGCTTCTCTGCAGCTGCCTGTGCTGGCTAGTTTATATCAACTTGACACAAGTTAAAGTTATCAGAGCGGAGAGAGCCTCAACTGAGAAAATACCTCCATAAAGCAAGGCTGTAGGCAAGCTTGTAGGGCATTTTCTTAAGCAGTGATTGATGTGGGAGGGCCCAGACCATTGTGGGTGGTGTCACCCCTTGGCTAGTGGTCCTGGGTTCTATAAGAAAGTAGGCTGAGCAGTCATGGGGAGCAAGCCAGTAAGCAGCTCCAATGCATGATCTCTGCATCAGTGCTTGCCTCCAGATTCCCACCCTGTTTGAGTCCCAGGCCTAACTTCCTTCAGTGATCAAGTATAGACATGGAGGCATTAGCCAGATAAACCTTGCCCTTGGTCATAGTGTTTTCTCAGAGCAATAGTAACCTAAACCGCACAAGTGGAGCCCCACGCTCTCCAATGAGCCTTCTAACTTCTGTATCCTCTATCCCTCAACATTCTCTACCACTCGGCAGGACCACGTGCATCCGGGTAAGAATTGTCCAGTCATGGGGTGTGGGAGGGAGTGGCTGCAATAGCAAATGAGAATATAGGGGTGCTCCAGGTCCCATCTTACTACAGGGGAACATGCAGAGGCCCAGTCCTGGATGTCTGGGTTAGTCACAGCTGCCCTAATGGAGATGGCAATGATTCTGCAATAGATCCACATTCATCCCAAGCTGTTCAAAAAAAACCGTAGTCCCACATTCTTCACTTTCTCCTTCTCTTCTATGCGTTCTTCACTTTCTCCTCCTCTTCTGCCTTGACCATGCACCCCTGTGGCTTCTTGCCATTGCAATTCTCAGTGCCCACCTGTTACAATCGGTGTCACATTCAGGCCAACAGCTTTGCAACAACACAACAAAGGAAAAGAAAAACAGACTGGTCTTTAGAGCATCGTGGGTGAACCCATAGACTATCCTTTGCCGCTTTTAGCGGTAAAGTCACAGAGAGCTGTCCCCAAGGTGGGATTTGAAAATCATGTTCTTCCCAGAGTGGAATGGACTGAATTGTTGAGCAGCAAAATACATCATCCATCGGGAAGTCCCAACATGACAGTTTGTACTATCCTATAAGAAAGGCGTAAGGATTGCACGAGCGTCCAGAGGCCTGGGCTTTGTGATACAGCACACAGTGGTCTTTGCAAGTCTGTGCCTCTGTTAATTGATGAAAGGGAAAACATCAACCTATGGTTCTTTAGAATGAGTCCTCTCCCTCCAGTTCCTCCATGCATTTTCTCAGACCTCTGACAGGTTCCTTCTGCTCAGTCTTTTCTATTCTCTGACCATAGTAATGGCCTGTGGTTTCCATAAACTGTTTAAAAGGGGAAATGACTTTCTAAGGAGCTAAGCAGGATTCTATTTTTGAAATGAACTCAGAAGTGGTTATGATGTTGATAGAAACAACATCCTTCCTTGTCTTCTCTTTTTGCTTTGCTTTAAAATGGCATTGGGACTCGGACCCAGGGCAGCCGGCATGCTTGGTCTTGAACTCATTCTGTATCCCACGCAGGCCTTGAACTTGCAGTCTCCTTGTCTCAACTCTCAAGTAGCGGGATGAATGGCCTGTGCCTGAAGGATTAGTTTGATTTTCTTTGTCTTTAGGAAACTTCTTTGGAGAGACTTCCTAGGGTTCAGTTGAAGAATGCGTTAGTGTGTGCAGAAGTCTTAGACAGGAATAACCTTTAAAATCATCCATTTTAAAATTGATGGATTGGTTACAGGAGCTGGGGTCACAGGGATGCTTTCAATATGTTGGAATGTGTATGTTGGAATTCTAACTCTAGCCCTCATGGTCATAAGGCAAGTGCTCTTAGCACAGAGTGAGTAATTTGCCCCCAACCACATGACACATTTAAGAACACATAACATGGTGGAAGTCCTTTTTCTCTCTCTAATCTCCTTCAATATCCATACACTCCTCAATGCACACCTCTTATTCTCTGAATAAGTACAGAAGCACAGGACACCATCGGGTCTAGACCACAACTCAACTTGGAACTGATACTCTACCCTCATAGTTTTTAGCTGTGTTACTGGACTTTTAATACTGTATTGATTCTATCTGTAGCTCTTTCCCCCATTAAAAGGCAAAACCCAAGAGAGAGAAACCAAACTCCTTCAACTTTGTAATTCTGGGACCTCTCAGTGGAGTCAGCAAGCAGGCATTACAGACATAGCTACAAGATTGAATGAGCTAAGGAAGCTGGAGGCTGAGGTGTAAAGGATGGTGAGGAATGATCCTGAAGAAATGACAGGGAAGAGGATTCCAAGTGACTGTATGCCCAAAGGTCCTGTGCCAAGCAACAGGGTGAACCTTTGGAAGAAGCTGATGATATTCCCTAGGATCAAAGCCATAGATCCAGTATATGAAGAGAAACAAGACTGAGAGGTGGGTGACAACTGCATTCCAGAGTCCCTTGTGAACTGCCCATTCGTTTTTTGAGTGTGTTGTTGGGTCTCTAGTGCTGATTCTTGTTGGAGAAGGGAGCTTGTTGGTTTCTGGCCGCCTGGCTAGCTTAGACCCGAAATAACCACACAGAAACTGTATTAATTAAATCACTGCTTGGTCCATTAGCTCTAGCTTCTTATTGGCTAAGTCTTGTATTATTTTAACCCATTTCTATTAATCTGTGTATTGCCACGTGGCTGTGGCTTGCCGGGTAAAGTTCCCAGCATCTGTCTCCAGTGGCTCCGTGGCTTCTCTCTAACTCCGCTCTTCTTTCTCCCAGCATACAGTCTAGATTTTCCCGCCTAGTTCTGTTCTTCCCCACCATAGGCTCAAAGCAGTTCTTTGTTCATTAACCAATAAAAGCACACACAGACAAAAGGATCTCCCACACCAGATCCTTAATCTCAGTGCTGATAAGATTGTGTCTTCAATGCTCACTGAGTGACTTTCCAAAATTCCTCTGGACTTCCTTTTTCCAAAACTATAGCGAAAGATTGTCGCTTTTTCAGTAGTCAGTATGGACCATGCCAAAGGCTGTAGTAATATTTCATTTGTATTTTAGTAAATAAAGCTTACCTGAAAATCAGAGAGTAAAACAGCCCCAGCGATGAGCCTTACAGACCAGCAGTGGTGGCACACACCTTTAATCCCAGTAGCCACACTAGTTTGCCATAGAAACCAGGCAGTAATGGTGCACACCTTTAATCCCAGCCCTCGAGAGGAATATAAAATGGGAGGAAACAGCTCCCAGACCTCTCATTCTGAGATTCCTGGAGGCAGAATCATCATTTTTGGATTGAGATAGAGGTAAGAGCCAGTGGGTGGCTGTTTTGCTTTTCTGACCTTCAGATTGAACCCCAATATCTGTCTTTAGATTTTTATTAATTGTGCCACAAAAGGCTAATCCTATGTTACTCTAACAATTTGTTTAATGTGCCTGGCTTTTCTAAGTAAGATCTTGCTTTGTGTTGCCTGTGGGGACCTGGAATATTTCCTTATGGTTGTCCCAGATTTCTTGCTCTCTTTATTTTGGAGTGTGTTGGGAAGCTCCAGCGGCCTTGTGATAATGGACTAGAAACCCTGAGATCCAGATCTCCAAAGCAGAGCAACAAAACCTTTGAGAATGAGGTCAAGGGCCACAGCGTCTCCAGAACTCTCAAGTAGGTGTGTCTAATCAGAGACCCACAGGCTGTATGCATCTGAGGATAATCATGAATGCAGTCAAAGATGTCTCAAAGATGTCTCTAGAAGACAGCATCATATTGTGGTGCCAAAAGACTGAACTGCTAAAATGTTAGGTCCTGGGTCAGCAGCCTGCATCACCAGCTGGACAGGAGGAAAGACTAACAGCAGCGTGGGTGACCGTAGGATCCAGACACACAGTTTTATTATTCACAGGCCCCCCGACTTTGGTCCAGTTCCAGTTCCTCTGTGAATGCCCGTTTTGAGGCTTAAATGGGAAACAAAAATTGCTTTGGAGTGGTTTAAGGATTTAACAAAGCCTTTAGTGCCTGGCGCATGGAGGGACAAAAGGGAGCAGAGCTGCCATTACTGCTGCATTGTTAGCCGTAAGAAGGGCAGGGGTGCTTGGAACAGAATGCTGGCGTGCCCAAGAGGGAAGAAGAGTCAATTAAAACAGGCATGCATGCACGTGTCTCTATACCGCTGCTGCCAGGGGCATGGATTGTCTTGCTCATTTTATGCTGTGGGTTTGCAGGTAAATTGCAAAATCCTTTTTATTGGGAAGTCATTCCATCTCCCACAAATGTTTATTGAGTTCCTGCAATTCCTTGACTGGTTGGAGAAAAGAACAATGAATGAGCTACTGATTTCGCATTACCTGGGGAGTGAGAGAAAGCAGATTTCCTATAACCTTGAGGTACAATGCTTAAATACACAACACAAAACGGTATTTACTTTTTTAAAAACAAAAGATCATTGAGATCTTACAGGGTCGTTCGCCATCTCAGTGAGTTGATGGGATGCTAAAAGGCTGCAAACAGTTGAATTTGTGCTTTCTAAGCTTTGTTACTTACATACTATATATTATAATATTATACCATAATGATATTATACATACTACTTACATAGTATTCAGATATTATTAAAAGAATCCTAATTATCTATTGCTCATTGCGTGTTCTTCTGTAAGCTTTTAAGACAGATCTTAACTCTGTTTGTCTATTCATGTGCATGAGGGTGTCTGAGGTGTCAAGAAGAGAAAATCAGTACACACTCTTAACTGCTGAACCATCTCTCCAGCCCCTAAATCTTCTATATTATACATTAATTATATGGGTATTATTTATGTATATAACACTAACTGTACAAATATATTTAATATCAACATAATTAAACATTATTCTAATTATACAGTACCATATATAATACTCCTATTACATGATATAATTTAGAGTCATGCCTGTATGTTAATTTCAATCAACAACAGGTCTCATGTGCAACCTAGTCCCCTAATGTTGTAATGATTCTACCATTTTAGGTCTGTGTTAAGCTACAACATCATGGTGGGAGTGAATGGTCGAGCAAAGCTTCTTACACCATATCAGTCAGGATACAAAATATAAAGATAAAAGTCCATTGTGCCAATATCACCTTCAAAGGCCACTACTGGTAACAATAACGCGAAAACTCCCAGTAAGCTCTACCCCAAGGTGTTACCACCTCTCAACCATGCTGCAGACCAGGGAAAAAACCTCGAACACATCTTTAGTAGATTTTCAAATTCAAATTGTAGGGGGA
This sequence comes from Myodes glareolus, assembly GCF_982192425.1. Lineage (NCBI taxonomy): Eukaryota > Metazoa > Chordata > Mammalia > Rodentia > Cricetidae > Myodes > Myodes glareolus. The sequence goes on from NC_142047.1 coordinate 43,640,716, forward strand.
TTTCTACAGAAGCGGCAATCAAACTAAAGGGAGATCCTTGCAAATGGTCCCTAACCTAAGATGGTGGGCATCCTCAAAAGAGGGGGAAATTTGTACTCAAGAAACTGGTAGAGGGAAGACGATGTGAAGAGACAGAGGCAGTGGGTATCCATCTACAGGCCAAGGAGAATGGCCTGGATCAAGAATCTCCCTCATAACCTACAGGAGGAGCCAACACCTTGATGTGGGGCCAGTTCTAAACTTCAGGAAAAGCGGTTTCTGTCGTAGACGTCATCCCGTGTGTTACATCTCTTTTGAAAACTCCCTCACAAACTAATTTAAAGATCAGTCCTTCTGCACGGTGGCCATGAGTTGTGTTTTGGGTCAGATGTGTCTGATATGTTGCTTGGGGGACATCACCAGATGAAGACAAACATCACTAGCATTGAACTAAACAATGGGGATTTGGGAAATGGTTGAATGAATAAATGTCACATTTGCCCAAAGACAGAAGGAAGAAGGAGCTACAGAGATGTTAAAGTTAATTCTAACTTCTTCTGTCATTGCCAGGGTATGCTCAAGCCATATTCCTCCAGAGATGTAACCAAGTCTGACATGAGGTCAATAAATTTAAAGGAGTGGTCGCATTGGCTGATGATATCAATGCTCATTTGGAAGCCAAAACCCTCTTTGACCTATGAAATCTGGGACAAAACATTAAATAAATACCAAAACAGTACTTAACATGGAGAACTATACCCTGTGTAGAGTCTTAGGTTTACGTACAGTTTCTGAAATGCTCATCTCCCAGGGAACACGTCATGTCTAGTTTAGTCAGCAAGTTAAAACTGCTTAACTTAAAATGTCAAAATAAGTTGACAGAATAGAACAGTGGAGAGTGGAATTAACTGGCATCAGGAGTCCTTGGTTTGAGTCCCAGATACGCCTCTGAAAAAGCTGGGCGGCCTAGACCTTCCTGTGGTCCTTTATGTCATCTATAAGACAGTGTTTGGGGAGGAGACATGGGGCGATCTTCCAGCTCTGACATTCTAGGGATCTCTCCATCTTGCCTTTAATTGGGATTGGCGATAAGATTACATTTCCATAAACTGACCCGCCAACTTGAATTATCCACCGACACAAAGACGTGAAAATAAGATAAGCAGAAGGGATTGTGATGGATGACGAGGAGAAAAATCGCCCTCCTTAAAATGGGAAACGAAAGGCTCGAGAGCGAGGGCCGTTTCTTCTAATGCATCTTAATTACCAGCAAATTGGGTTTTACTGGAAAGTTTTGAGATGCACGTGTTCACATAATTTTGTTCAATGTCTTAAACATTGACCATGTCGGTGCAGGAGATACAAATCACCCCCCACTTAACTGCATCCGTAATCCCCTGCTAGACCATTTACCATTTAAACCACACGCTGACCTTTTCTTTATTTGACTGGACATCTTTAGCCCTGGATATAATAAGCCCCCATGGGGGAGAGATGATTGAGATTGAGCATCTAGTCAGAATCACATTTTCCCCCAGATCCTCAGTCTGCTATAATACCTCATGTAGCCCTTCCCTATGGGACATGGTCAGTCAGCCATGCATAGCTACTCTACACAACATACTGAAGCTTGCTGGCTGTGGGCTTCGGTCTAGCCATGGAACACACTTTGACTCATGAGGACACCCCGAATGTGTCAGAGATACTCCTTCAGAAGCTGTCCTCCACCAAGGCTAGGTGGAAGTTAGTTGGGTAGGCTCTTGATCATGAGATATCAAAGAGGGTAAGCTCTGGATGTCCACGGTAGATATGAATTTGGTAGCACTTGAGCAGTCAGCTCTTTCTTTGGGTTTGTTTTTCCTCTGAAGTGCCACATGTTGTTGAGCTGAACCACTGGGTTAAAACATATGGTTTCCCCTCTGAGTCTTTTTTGTGTGTAAGGGGGATATGTGCATGTTCATGCTCATATGTGTATACAGGAGCGTGTGCACATTTGTTCTTTGCAGGGATTCCTGAGATCTATCTCACATGTTCCTCAGTTTACCATCCATATTTCTTTTGAGAAAGGGTCTCTCATTGGCCTGAAACGTGTTCAACTGGATAGCCTGGATGGCTAACCATCAAGCCCTAGAATCCTCCTGTTTCCACCTCCCCGGCACTGAGGTTGCAAGCATGCTCTGCCACGCCCAGCTTTTTGCTTTTCTTTCTTTTCTCCTTCTTTTTCCTGAATGTGAATTCTGGGGACCAAACTCAGGTCCTCGGTCTCACAAGCTTTGCACTTGAAGGATGTGCCATCTTGCTGACACCCCTTTGGGGTTATAACCCTGTTAGTATATAAGATCATCTGACAAATGAAACCTTTATATTGTAGTGTTTGCTCAAAATCTGCTTCTGAGAGTCAAATAAGACATCTTCCAAGATTCCTGTGGAGTAGATAGTATTACTGCTGAGATGCAGCTCAGCATGGTTAAATAGTAGTTAAGTCTAGTGCTGGGGCTATCTGACTCCTGTTGACTTTACCCCCACACAAGTGGTTATCAGCCAAGGCAGGGTTCGTCCTTCAGGAGACAATACTGCAATGCCTGAACATGAATTGAAACTCAAAAATGTCAGCTCTGTCAACGTCACGAATTTCTGCCTTCTGCCCAGTGATACTGACTGTTAGATAGTTAAGATTTATTAAGTGTCTCTAATTGTCATATTGTGTGCTATGTCCTTGGCCCATGTTACGCAACACCTCTCTCAGAATGGTAGTGTTCATGTGTCATGTGATTGCTGTGATTAACGTTGTGTGTGTGTGTGTCATTTCCAGGGTCAAGCTGTGGCCCAGCTATGTTCTACTGTCCCCAATGTGACCGTCTTCGGGACAGCTTCTACTTTCAAGCACGAGGCCATCAAGGATTCTGTGACCCACCTCTTCGACAGAAATGCAGACTACGTGCAAGAAGTAAAAAGGTAAGAGGGCGGCTCTGCAGCTCACCAGGCTGGCCCCCGCTCTTTGCTTGAGGATCACGAGTATTCGTTTAGAAGATGGCTAATTGTGGGGCTAGAAAGAGGGTGGTAAAGGCCGTTGACCTCTCTTGTAGAAGATGGCCTTTCGGTTAGTTTCAGCCCCTCATGGAAACTCACAACTGTCTGTAACTCTTTCAGGGATCTGATGCCCTCTTCTTCCTTCCTCGGGCACTGCACTTGTGTGCTACACATACATACATTTGAACAAAGCACTCATGCACACAAAGTAAGAGTAAATCTTTAGAGGATGACCAGCGATAGTGATGATAGTAGACACAGATGGGAGGCTTAGTACTCGCTCTGTGGTTGACGCTTCACATGTGTGTTTAGCTCATCAAATACTCTCAGCCTCCCTGTTATTATCCCCAAGGAAGGAGGCAGTCCTTAAACTTGCAGAACGGATGTGTTAATGTTATACTATCTGCCACCTCACTGTCTTGACACGTGCAAGTCTAAACCTCACTCTTTCACGTAAAAAACTCAAAGTAGATGCTCATCTGTAAGGAGATTCTGGTACCCAGTCTTTTTGTGTTAAGGTTCCATTGTCATCCTAAGTCTTCTGTTCCTTTGGTTCTAGGTAGAAAATGGGAAACTAGTAATAGGCCATGCATTTGAGGTTTCCATTGATCAGTCCTGAGATGAATATACGTATCCTGCCCAAATTTGATGCTACTGTTCTGGGTCCCTGACCACACTTCACTGAGAGCAGACTGAAAGCCATCACCTAGTTATATAAGCAGCAGACTCAGCCTTCATGAAATGGTGAACGGCAGAGCCTCAGTTCATACCTGGTTCCCTGGCTTGTGAACCCATATATTCAGTGTAGAGAAGGTGATTGCTAATGAGTGGAGCGTGAGCCATAGTTACCTATAGGGAGAAGAGAGGCTGGAAAAGGATGTTTTAGAGATAGGGATGGTTGCCTGCATACCAAGCAAGTGAGTTCCAAGGCTCAAGGGTCAGGAAAATATTACTAAAACTCCAGCAGGGATGTCTGACTATATAATCTAACTACAGTTTACCTGTGTGCCCTCACGGGGAAATCTCATGGAGAGCCCAGATGGAAACACGGCTGGAGATAGAGTATGCACTTCACTTGGCTGCTGTCCAGGGTGAACCAGTCTCATGTTTTCAACCGAGAGCTCCTCGAGAAGTCAGTGGTGTCCAGGAGCTGCTCTTTTTCTCTTTTCATACTCTAACACTAAATTATAAAGCCTAAGTGGAATTAGTCACCCAGGCAGTGCCATGATAAAGGAGCATTTTTTTTCCAAGTCACAAATTAAGATGAAAGGGACAAAGCTGTTTATTCAAGCAGAAATTTGGACAAGGTTTGGATTCTATCAAGTGGGGCATTTTTTTAGAGAGGAAGTTTTTCTGATGGGTATATTTTTAGTTTTTGTTGGGCTGGGATTCATTCATTAAAGTACTTGCTATGGAAGCATAAGGACCTGAATTCAGTCCCCAGAACCCAGGAAAATAGGAACAGTAGCACATACATGGAATCCCAGAGACAGGAAGATCCCTGGGGCACCATGGCCAACCAGACTAGTCAAATATAGCTCAAGGTTTAGGGAGAGACTCTATCTCAAAAACTAAGGTAAAGTTAGGTGGTACACACCTTTAATGTCAGAACTTGGGAGGCAGAGACTGGTTTTATGAGTTCAAGGCTACCCTGGTCTACATAGTGAGTTCCAGTCTAGCTAGGACTACATAGAAAGATCCTGTCTATAAGTTAAGGTGTAGAGTGATTAAAGAAGATATTCAGTGTCAACCTCTGGCTCCTACACGTGCACATGTGTGCACGTACACACACACACACACACACACACACACACAGTATATGTGATGTAAGGATGTCCTAATATTTCTAGTAGGACATAAAAGGTGACTTTTACCTAAAGTTAAATATTAGGCATCCACCCCACCTCTCAGAGGTGCAGACATGACGAGTAATTTTAAAGAAGTCTATTTGTTCAGTTCACCTACTTTTCACTTGAGTTTCTCAAGCTATGGTCTGAAATACGAATGACTATTGTGTTTTCAAAAAGCTTTTCTTTAACCTCCGTAACTGATATGTTGGCATTCATCTACCTACTGCTTAACAAATACATGTTAGGGGACTGAGATGAGGTTGGATCTGTGCCAAAGGAGAAGAGCCAGCAACAACCAATCAGAAAGGCTCTATACTTATGGAGTTTGGAGTCTACTTATAAGAGATGAGACGAGGGTTGGGGGGGAGAAGAAACTATGTGAAGAATACATTGGTGTGTACTGTAAATATACAATCTAGTGGGGGAAATGTAGGTTGCTAGTGGGAAAACTCAGACACAACAATGATGTGCGTGAGAGTTTTGGTTGAGAGTTGAGGATGAGAAGTTGGGGTGAAGGAGCATTTTGAATTTGGAGGACGACATTGGTAAGGTGCTGTGGAAACTGTGGGTTCTGGAAGGAGACCAGTGTGGCTGGCTATGGAGAGCAGGAAGAGCAGAAAGTCAGGACCCCACAGCTGTTCTCAACAAATGGAAGCTTCTAGCCAGGGGCCTCCTGCCGGCCCCACACTCCACACAGCTGTTTCATCTCCTCAGCCCCAGCCTACCCTGGCCCCACTCAGAGCCAGAATCAGTGGTTTCTACCATCAAGGAAGTAAAAGGAAAGAGCGTCATGGACCCGTCTCATTCCCACCCGCCTTTAGAGGTGGCATCCAACCGTGTGTTTTGAGTAGAGACGCAGTGGATGTGGGAAATGGCTGTGGAGCTGTGACTGCAAATCGAGCCTCTGCCCAGAAATCTTGTCCTCAGGAAATAGTCCAGGAGCAAGCTCAAAGCCAAAGGCACAAAGCTGCCGAGCCGAGCTCTGCTTCTGCACGGTCGTCAGCGCTCAGCATATGTCGACAGTGATTTATAATAGGGCTGTCTGTAACAGCGGCAATCAGATCCAGCCTCCACTGTCAACAGAAGGCGAACGGTGCAGGGAGGTTTGCTGCACCACGTGCGTGTCTTATGCAGCCTGTAAAGGCCATGATTATGAAGGCTGTGTCACAGAAAAGAAAAGATGCCCATGGTAGAATTGAAGGGAAGAAAGCAGAATGCCAAGTTCCATCAGCATTATGGTCACAACTTGATTCAAATTCTCTGCGCATAGGGATATAAAATGGAAGGGAAAACACTCCGTCACGCACAGAGTAAACCACGGAGCAATCATTTCTTCTTTTTTGGTGTTTTCCTTATACACATGGTTATAGTAATCTATATACGGTGCACAAAAATACAGTAAAACAAAATCTCCTGCAATAAAACTCATACAAACCAGCCAATTGGAGGGCATCTTTGGAATTCATGCTAAGCCAGGAAAGAAATTAGAGGAAAAAAAATAAGTATTTCTTTTGTAATGCATGTGTTGTATATGTGTGTGTGCATATACATGTTTTTGTATTTTCAGATGTGATCACACATGTATGTACATCATGTAGAGTTCAGAGGTCAGTCTTCAAGAATAGTGACACCCATATTTGAAGCTGGGTCCATTATTGGTCTGGAGCTCACCAAGGCTAGCTGGTGAGCCTCAGCATTCTCCTGACTCTGTCTCAAAAATACTGAAATTACCAGCTTGCTCACCACACTTAGCATTTTTGTATGGGTTCTGAGGAACCTAGCTCAGTTTCCCATGATTATGAAACATGAACTTTAACAACTGAGCCATCTCCTGAGCCTAAGGGGAGAAAAACCAGCTCTGAGACAGACATTGGTTTTCATATCTGTCTATAAAAAGAGATGGCAATGGGTGGGAAATGGACCAAACAGTTAGAAACCTTGAATCCTGTGTAAATGTCTCAAAGGCCTTCAGAAATAAAGAAGAGAGGAAAATTTTTAGAGAGAAAGGCAACACAGCCTCACGGCCCCCTGGGAGGGTTCAGAGCACTTCATCAGGAAGGGGTGTTGGAACAAACCTCAGGGGAGCTGGGACAAGGCAGGGCAGGTAAGAACAGCCATGTTTGGTCAGCCTCTCCTCACTTAGATGACCATTTCACAAGCACCTTGTACAAACGAAAAATCACCTCCTTCACATTTGAGAAAACAAAACGTAGGTGCAGATTTATCCTCCAACCGTGTGGGCTCAGTTTTTCCCAACTCTTTATGGTTTATAAGATGACCTGGGGAGACATTTGAGCTGGGAGGATGCCTCCATCAACTGGAGTAATTTCACTGGTGTGGAGTTTGGTTTCACTGGCATGGACTGCCACAACTCATTGAACTGTGCGCTGCACATTTTATATCTGTCCTATTTATTGCCATCAATTATAGCTCAATAAGGCTGCTTACGGGTGCCTTTAAAACCAAACACTTGGTGGAAATGATACACAATATTGTTTAAGGCCTTATGTTCATGCATTCATGTTTTTATTACCTTTTTATTGACGCCTAAAAAATGTTGTGCAAGCACAAGGGTGACCAAGGCGCACATAACCCTGTGTCCTGAAATATCCGAACTACTAGTCACAGTTAATGTAATAAGTCATTGCATCAGCACCAAGTAGGCACAGTCAGGGCATTTGGGAACGCACAGAAGTGATATCCGACTGAAAGTCCAGAGCACACACGGGAACTCACATTCTGGCCTTTGCAAATTTGATGATGCGGGCACTGCCCGTATTTCTTTAGGGAAAAGCCAAGGTACAGAAGGTTTAAATAGTGTTTACATACCTACACACTCTGGGATCCACTGCACATGACCTGCTCCCGAAGTTTAAACTGTCTACCATCTATGCTCATTCTCCCTAAGGCAAGAGGGGCGGTTCACCCCTGGGTCCATGAGAGAACCAAGCTATTCAACTTGAAGACTGTGGCTATATGAGATACTGAGATGGCAGAAACAGGTTAGATCAGGACTTGTCAATCTCAGCAGTGTGTACACTTGGAGTCCTGTGGTTAGAGGCCATCCAGTGCAATGGTACTTATTAGATGTAGTTAGCAACTACCTGCCACATCTCCCAAGTCATGACAATGTGGAAACCTCTCTGGATATCACCCATGGGGAGCTGTGAGCAAACCGCTCCCAATTAAGCAACCTCGAATTGAAACGATGGGCATGCTAATTACCTGGATTTCTTTGTTTATTCTGATGTGTGAGCATGTGCCAAATTATCACACCGAGACTCATAAATAAATGCAATTGTTCCTTGTAGAAAAAAAAGTATTTCCTGTATTTATTTATTTATTTATTATTGGAAGAGCATTGCCATGGTCTTCATATGGAGGTGAAAGGTCAACTTACGCAGGAAGTCAGCCCTTTCCTCTCACCATGTGACTTTTCTGGGCTCAAACTCAGGCTGCCAGGCTAATGATTGGCACCTTTCCCTGCCAAACCATCTCTCCAACTCAAAGATGCAAAAATCTTAAACACAACTTCTCAGCTATATAGAGGAAGCTCTCAGAAGTCCTTCGATGGAGTTAAAATTGGATTATGCTGAAAATCTGGACTCCTTTGCAGATTCAAGGCAGTTAAGAGCTATTACGCGAGATGAGCCTTTGAGACGCTCTGGCCACGCGGGCAGGATAAGTGGGAAATGGAACTCAGGGGGCAGGAACAGGCAGCATCAAAGGAAAAGAACAGGCATTGAGGAGCTAGCTGATCCCAGAAAGCGCTTGTCTGAATGAACATGCACATCTGAGTTTGATCCCCAGAACACACATTAAGAAGCTGGACATGGTGGCACCTGCTTGTAATTCTAGTGCTGCGGAGAGGGAAACAGGATTTAGCCAGCTTTGCCTGTTTGGCAAGCACCAGGCCAAAGTGAGGAGCCCCTGTTCTCAAAATCCAAGTGGACTATGTCTGAGGAATGATACCTCAGATTGACCTCTGGTTTTCACCCCAGCCTGTGCATATAGGTGAAAAATAGGAAAGAAAAATAGACTTGGTGACCAGTAAAACACACAAGAGGAAAGAGACTTCTACTTTAGCTGTTGTGGTCTTGGGAGCTGTTGCGACATTCTTTCGTATGACTGTGAAAACCCCAAGGATTACAGGGAGTAGACCCAGCTTGGAGTCACTAGCTGGGTGACCACTGAGAGCTGGCTCTAGAAGACGGGGAGCAATGCTAAGCAAAAGACAGACTAAGGAGCACCGGACCTGAGGAAGGAACCCATTGGAGGGCTGTGGTTTTGTCATATAACTTGAGTCTGCAGAGCCAGGGTAAGGGTAAAGCCAGGAAGTGTGAGCTCAGAAAAAGCAGACTGTCCCTCTTGCCTTCAGTAGCATCAGTCCTTAGCAGAGTGTGTGACCCATGGTAGGTGCTTACTCAACCTCTGGTAAAAATTGTTGAGAATCATATTGCTGGGAGAGATTAGGGATGTAGGTCCAGACATGACTTCTAGAAGGGATGTTACTAAGTATATGTAGGAACGACCAGTAAGTGTGCACTTACTGAGAAGCCCACTGTGCAACACTTATGCTTAATACACTGAGAGGAGCCTCCTGTGAGAATCTTGCTTGCTGTGCACCAGCTACCTTGCCTGGATCCCTGTAAGAAGCCCACTGTGTGTTGGGCATCATGCCCAGCAATTAGAAGAAGCTTAATGTAAACTTGGCACTATAGCTAGCCCCATAGAAGCTGCTATTTCTCAGGCACTGTGCCCAACACTCTGTAAGAAGTCTATTGGATGCTGGGTGTTGTGTCCAGTCTCTGGGACAAGCCTACTATGGACCAACCATTCTGTGAGGAACCCTACTGCGCACAACCATACTGGAAGTTATGGCACAGGTCACAGGTCAAGTTCTCAGGACACGGGGAATCTAGAAAAAGAAAGTTCCGCAGAAAGCCAAGGAAACAGTAAGAAAGGGTTACTTCCTGGCAAGGTTGAAGACTTTCTACACAAGTAATGGCTCTCAGGGAGCCTCCCCCGCCCAGAGAAATTATTCCCCTATCCATGTTGATGGAAACCATAGAGGGACCAGGAGTGGGGATAAAAGAATACCGAACTGTGAGGTCTTGGGTCAGCAATTCTAAAATATCTTGCTGCTGAGTTGGCCCAGAGACCCTAGGCTGGGGTTGATAGTATCTTAAATTCATGGAAATTTGTGGCAACAACAGAAAAAAGACAGAAAAAAAAAACATCCTTGGCCCTCAGCCCATCTGTGCTGCTGCATAATGTATACACAGACAGTATGCCACCCTTAGAAATGGAAGCAGTGGAAATGAGGATGGGCCTTGGGTCTCTCAGAGCTGACTGACTTTCCAATTGATGGTACTAATAATGTCTTTAAAAAGATCAGCCAAGGAGCATGACAGTGGCCAAGCCCATCCTAAAAATGCTTCTGGATGTGTGTGTGTGTGTGTGTGTGTGTGTGTGTGTGTGTGTGTGTGTGTGTATGTGTGTGTGTGTGTGTGTGTGTGTGTGTAAAAGGGTCTCAGGTAAACCATAACTATCTGCAAACTTGCTACATGACCTTGAACTTCTGACCCTCCTGCCTCCACCTCTCCGTAGTAATAGGGAACTGAAGGTGTGTCCTACCACACCAGTAGTAAGTGGTGATAGGGATCAAACCCAAGGCTTTGTGCAAGTGTTCTACCAGCTGAGTTCTATCTCTAGCTCTGGAGCTGGAAGATTTTCACTAGACCCAAGCCCAGTTTTGTTTGGGTAGGTTCCATGTAATAGCATTCATTTGTTTCATTCTAATGATAGGGTGAGATGGTGATAGTCTTTAATTTTGAAACTCATCCATGAAGAAATGCCTCTACCCTCAAAAGGAGCAATGCACAGGAATACTCCTTCACCAAGACAACTGAAAGATCAAAGGAACAAATCGTATCCATGTCTGGCTTGATAAACCAAGAGGTTTGGGGTTTTTTTTGGTTTTTTTTTTTCTCTTATTGTTGTTTTGCTTTGTTTTGTTTTGTTTTGTTTTCAGGAATGGAGGGAACATTACTTACAGGCACTTTGGTAAGCCATCACTTCCAAAACATGGTAACTTATTCAGGCAGCCACATCATCATTTTCTTCCTTCATCAAATGAAAATAATATTGGCTCTGGAGTCACAAGAGTGTCATGAGACACAAATAGGATTGACTTGACATTCCTCAACCTGGGGCATAGTAAATGCTCACAAGGAAATCATACTCCTAGAATGGTTACGATCGATCAACCTCAACTCTCATGGCTGTTGGTAGTTCTGTCCTCAAGACTGTATCTTGAGTTGATATCTGGTCTGGGGAATATACAATCTACATGTCTGTGTTTGTACTAGTACTGAGCTGTTATTATTAATACAGATCTGAGATATGATATGAAACCAGGTGTGGTAATACCTGCAACACAGTTCTAAGGGCTATCACTGCTGTTTAGGGGTCTTCGCACTTCCATATAAATTTTAAGACTTTTTTTTTCTGTTTCTGTGAGAAATTTCATTGAGATGTTAATCGAGATTGCACTAAACTTGGAGTTACTTTTGACAGGATTTTTTATAACATTGGTATTTCTGATCCAACATGGATGGCCTCTCCATCTTCTGGTGTCTTCTCCATTTCTTTCCTTTGTATTTTAAGCTTTTCATTGTCAAGGCCCTGCATTTATTTGGCACATTTGCTCCATGTTATTTTGGAGGCTGTCTTGAATGGGATTGTTTCCCTAATTTCTTTTCCATAATTTTTGTCAATAGTATACAGAAAGGCCGCTGATTTTTAGACATTGACTTTGTGCCCCGTCACCTTGCTATAAGTGTTTCTAAGGTCTAAAAGTTTTCTGATAGAGTCTTTGGGATTCCCTATGTATAAAATCATATCACCTGCACATAAGGATACTTTGACCTCTTCCTTTTTTATTTGCATCCCTTTTATTTCTTTTTCATGTCATATTGCTTTAGTTAAGTCTTCAAGCACAATACTAAAATAGAATGGGAACAGCGTACACCCCTGGCTTAGTCCTAATATTAGAATGCTTTGAGTTTTTCTCCATTTAGCATGATATTGGCAATAGATTTGTCATAGATCACTTTTATTACATTAAGATATGTTTCTGTCATCCCTAGTCTCTAGAGATTTTAAGTTGAACTTTGTCAAAGGCACTTCCTCCATATACTGAGATGATCCTTGGGGCTATTTCTGTGATGAGTTACACTTATTTATTTGCATGTGTTGAACTATTTCTGTATTTCTGGGATAAAGCCAACTTGGTCATGCATGGTGCATGTATGCTGTCTTTGATGTGTTCCTGGATTGCCTTGCAAGTATTTGATTGTGCAATTTGTAGCCATGTTCACTGGGAAGATTAGTTCATAATTTTCTTTTTTGTGTATCTCTATCTGGATTTTGAAAAGGTAATTATAAAATGAATAGGCAAATGGATGAAACTGAAAATAAAACAAACTGAGTGAGGTAACACAGGTACAGAAATATGAATGCCCTGTCCTTCTATGTGTGAACCCTAGCATCCAATATTTAAACTGTGTGTTTAACTTGGACTATCTGGAGAATCCAGCAAAATAGAAAGAAACCATTTGAGTATGGGCTTAAAGGAGAGGGTAGAGCAGAATATAAATGATATGAAAACAAAGAGGGAAAATCCTAAGAGTGCAAAACTTAAGCAGGTATGGTGTGTGTATGAGTGGGGGACTTTGGGGGTCACCTAAATGAACGGCCATGAAAAGCTAGGTGGAAAACTCCAGACCGGACAAGTAGCCCCATTAACTTTGGAGATACATTGGTTTGCTGACTCTTTTAGTACCTTGGACAGCACCCCACATGTTGGTCATATTCCTTTAAAAAGGGATTGTTGGCTGAGGGATTGACAGGACTGTGGGAAGCCCGGGCCAAAAATCTTATTTGTTTCCTCATTGCATTCTCCCCACAAAGAAATGCATTTGCTCCACATTGCAAGAGAGAGTGAGAGCTGAGACTTGGAGAATTTGAGTGAGCGTCTTGATAGAAAATCTGACTCCAGTTTCCTCTCCATTATTCTACTCCAGACTTGTTCTCAGGAGAGGTGTTTTGCTGCCTCCAACTTTGTGAAATGCTTGTATAGACAGTGCGTAACTCACAGTGGTTTGGTCCAGGACTTTTTTTTTTTTTCAAAGCAGGTGGCATTCACAGACATTCTATTTCAGAGGTTGAGAGTTCTTCCTGGGCTACCAATGTGTTTTATAATATTCTCCTGTGAAGCTAGGGGTGGAAGCAGTGCCAAGGCGGCCATGTGACCATGGGAGTAAACCACTTACATGCTACAGTGTACCATACTGTTTGGCTATGGCAGGTATTAGGTTAGATGAATTCAACAAAAATTTCACTTGAGATCTGTTCAGCTCATAGAGGATGTATCAAAGGTATCTGCAATAAGTCAGGGATGACAGTGATTAGACAGACGGTGTTAGATGTGGCATGGAAAGGAAAGACTTGAGAGTCTGGTTCCTGATACTTACCTGATCTTACTTTGTCTCCTTCTGCGCAGGATCTCTGCTGAAGGTGTGGACATTGTTTTGGACTGCCTCTGTGGGGACAACACTGGCAAGGGGCTCAGCCTCCTCAAACCTCTGGGGACCTACATTTTATATGGTGAGTGCATGCACAATGGACTAAGATCAACAGCAGCAGAAAGCACCCCACTGTGCTTAATATACTGGGTAATGGGAAAACTTGGGAGTGTCTGGATTTTTTTAGTCCATTTATTATGTTGTTACTATTGTCGTAAATTGTAAAACTAACTTATTTGCCTACTACCCTGTCACATTTAAATGTTTTGCTTTGTTTGAAATACAGCCTCACTATATAACCCTGGCTAGCCTTGCACTCATAATCCCACTGCCTCAGTCTCTTTAGTGATAGGATTGCAAGTGTGAGCCACCATGCCTGGCCACATCTACTATGCTCTTGAGTGTACAGGAAAGTTAGAATTAGAAACAAATTTTCTCCAGCAAAATGAAACTTTCGTGCCTGACCTTCTTGTCTTTACACATACACACACAGACCCACACTAATTGAAAAATTGGTCTCCACAAATCTCAAAGGGTATATGGAGAGCCAGAGGCCATCTTCCAAAACACAACATTGGGGTATCTGATGTTTGAGATTCCTAAAACCTCTGTGTCCTATTCATGCAATAGAAATTCAGCCTTAATTCTGAGTATATTCGAAATCAATGCTCTTTAGAAAAGAGATGTTTGAGGGTTATAAATATCTTCTTATCATCAGATCATTATTAAAAAAGAATTGAGCTCACCAAGCAGGCAAGCAACACTCCTTTACTGACATTCTGGTCATTTCTATCCTGACCACATATTTCCCAAGAAGTAAATTATTGATTAATATTATTGATGGGAAAGCCTACTAGGGTCAATAGCATTAGAAGAACATCGGATGTGACTAGCAGAAGGCAGATGGACAATTTATTCATCCCTCCTTCTCATTAGCCAGGAGTTATATTTTTGCCTCAATTTCATGATGTCATTTGGGTGAGTTTCAACTTGATTATCTCGCAATTATCCAAGTAATTACATTGATCACTTGGTTACTGTGTAGTCAAAGTCTGGTACTACAATCCCTGGGACTTATCACCCCCCCCCCATCAATGATAAAGGGATGATTAACTTATTGGAAATAGTTTAGCCAGACCAAATGGTTAATTTTGAAATATGCAATTGTTTAAGTAGATGCTTGTTCTCTAAGGAAAATTACACTTCCAAATATCAGATGCAGGAAAGTCTGTGGAGATGGGCAGTGCATCAGGATGCTCTCGACATTGTCAAGAGTTTCTTCCTACCACCCCATCCCTACTAGGAACTCTGCAAAGGGGTCATTTCTTTCTGAACATTTCAACTTCTCTTTCCCAACTCCACCTCCATCTGACATCTGAGTGTCACTTGGTCCAGTTGTCTACACATAGATACCAATATGCTTTTCTCTAAAGCTTTAGGTTTTGTTTTTTTAATCTCCCTGGCTGTACCCCTTTGGAGCTGACAAATAGCTCCACATTCCCCAAGCCTCTGAAATGTTCTTCTCTCCTCTATGTTTTCTGCATCTCATTTTTTGTATTCATCTAAGTTTCCCTCCTACCCTGTCGTACCCAGACCAAGTCAGAGTCCTAAGTCCCTCACTCGCTAGGAAGTCAAATCTGGATCCATGTAGTGCCTTCCTACAGAAGTTCACTTCTTGCTTTCAATAAACAGAACCAAAATGTTTCATATTATTAAAACATTGGACTAGTCAATCATCTTTTGTTACACGCCTGGTTTTCCAATGAAACTAAGAGTTGATGACTAGCCAAATGTTCCACTTTGTAGCCAACCCCAACACCTCTACTTTTTCCAAGACTGAAGCATGATGTTTGTAAACTTTTGCCACTTGTGCACAAATGAAGCACCTCTCACTCTCCTTCTATAAGAAAATATCTTGATTTTCATGAACAATTATTTGACTTGGGAATCTTTCATTTGCAGGTTCCTCCAACATGGTAACTGGAGAGACCAAGAGTTTCTTTAGTTTCGCAAAATCAGTAAGTATCCACGCCTGTCTGCTAACTGCCGGTTAACGTTCATTTGCATGGTGTGAGTTCCACCTAAAAACATTGGTCACCAGGCAGTGGTGGCACATGCCTTTAATCCCAGCACTCAGGAGACAGAGACAGATGGATCTCTGAGTTTGAGGCCAACCTGGTCTACAGAGTGAGTTCTGGGACAGCCAGGGCTACACAGAGAAACCCTGTCTTGGGAAAAGCAAAACAAAAAACAAACAAAAGACATTGCCCAATTGCTCAATTGCTGGTCTGCCATTTGCATCCTGCTGTCCTGACAAATCCCATACCCATTCACTGCTAACTGCACATAGGCAGGATGAGGACTCGAAAGGTGGTAGTGTCAGTGAAATTTTGAAAAGCTTCCTTTTTACCTTAGTAGAGATTGATTCAAGCATCTGTCAAAAGTGGCCTTAGAGCTATTGCACTATCATTGCTCCCTATAGTAGACGGGCTTTTATTTTGGTCATTTTCTGGCCAGGTTTCTAAGGACACAGTTGATTTCTGTGTCCCCATCCCTACTGTGTTGGAGAATGGAATGGGAAACTCCTAACTTTAATAATTTCTGTGTACTTGATGACTTTGTCCACCACTGAAGAGCACTATCCCTCGCGGCACCTGCTCAGATGGATATTGCCACAGAGAGCTCTCGATAGGTGTTAGAATCAAGCTGATTAGGGGCTGGGCTTTTGTTATCCCAACCACACAAGGGACTGCTATTTCTCACAAGTGTTCAGCTTCTGTCCCTGTGCTCCCTCTTTCTGGTACAGTCGGTGCACCAGATAAGCGCTGTAAGAGTTTCTTTCCTGGGGAGATGTAGATGGCACCCCACACACATACACACACATAAAGCCCTGATAACAAACCAAAGTATGATTCTACCAGAGTTCACTCTGAGGAACCACTGACCTTATTTCCCTTGCACATGAAGTGTGGATGAGTAGTTACTGGTAGGAGTGTATGTGACTCTAAAGCAGCTGCATTGGCAAGTTCATACCCAGCTGGATGATGGCTTCCCCTTAGCCACATTGACAGAATCCTTTCCTTTAACTTTCCCAAGATTATGTTTGTCCAGTACCTCCTGAGATCACTGGGCCATATGCCATCAGGGTAAAATTACATTACAAATGACTTAGAGGAGCATCTGGAATTTCAGGTGTTGATCCAATGATCCTCTTCACCCCCTCCTTCTTTGAGGGAATGCCAATAATCAACAAGCCTGGTCATGCACAGGCATGGGCACTCTGATGAATATGGTAACTTTTGCTCAGAGAACCATGTTCTACAGCAATAAGCATGACTACACAGATGTTTTCTCAGCATCTACTGTGGGTAGCGCTCCAAGACATAAAGGTATCACAGTGGATGTGACAGAGGTGTGCATGACCCTTGTGGCTCCTACATTCATTAAGGAGAGAGACCCAGCAATAAGGAAATGTGTTAATAACCTATTGGGAAGGCCTATCCAACCCCAAAGAAGAACAGAAACATGACCCTGAAAGAAGGCAGGATGAGGCAAAGGCATTTTAAATGGGCTGGCGAGAGAACCAAGGAAAGGACATTAGAATTCACTCTCCATAAATCTCAGTGGAGTTGTAATGGTCACATTTTGGAAGGATTTTCCCATCTCAGTTAACCCAATATAGAAATTCCCCCCACAGACATACCCAGAGATTTGTCTCAAAGATGATTTTGGAGGCTATCAGGTTGACAACCAATATTAAACATGCCAGATATACTTATATGTTCTTTATGCCGACATTGACTGCCCAAATTTTACCCTCAAACACTGGTGAATCGGGGAACGGAAATATTCCTTCTATAATTCCTTCAGGATTTAAAGGACTCTTTTCTGCATTGTTTGCATACGGGGCTTTAATAAAAGTGTAGATCAAGAATCCTTTGAACTTCAGTGCCTATAGGAACAAGGATAGAGCCTACTGAAGGATGCTATCTACTGCTGGTCCCTGAAGACAGGCTGGGTACCACTCACAGCTGTTTTGTTGCTATGGCTACAATTTGCGTGACGCTGAAAGTCTGCTCTGAGGAATCATGCTGGTTCCAAATTACATACAACCGTAAGAAATGTTTTCCCTCTTCTCACCCTTAATGCCCAATCCCAACACACGGCGCTAATGAAATAATCACAGTGTGTCCGTGCTAGGAAGGTATTTATAACAACACAGCCAGGATGGAGGCTCGGTTTCCTCTTCCTCAAATGAGTACCATTATGCTCTGGAGCTGAAGGTCGTGAATAAAAGCCCAGAGGACCAGGCCCGCGCAGGCTGATTGGCTAGAAGTAAATTGAAGAGAAGGTTTTTCTGAGAAGTGCTATGCTGGCTTAGCTCCAGGAAAATAATAATACTATGCAATCAAGAAAGGCACATTTAGAATCATATAGAGAGTTCTCACTCTGCTCTCTTAATTACATTCCATCTTAAGATTTCAGCAGAGTGAATTCTTTAGGCTTTGTCAGACTTGCCGTTCGCTCTTGGGCCATTACAAGGATGATTCTTACGGATGAAGTTAACATTTAGAGAGCAGCCTGACTCCAAATTCCAAACTCTAGCTCAGTAAATGAGAGAGAGAGAGAGAGAGAGAGACAAAGAGAGAGAGAAAGAGAGACAGAGAGAGAGAGAGAGAGAGAGAGAGAGAGAGAGAGAAACATGGCTTTTGGATAAAAGGACAATTAAATTTGTTTATGCTTATGAAGCATGCAGTATATACACACTGCTGTAATGGCATACACCCAATATGAGCACATCTACTTGCTATGACAACCTCCCTCTCCCCAAGGTATGGTAAGGAAACCGAACACAGAGAGGTTAGGTGAATTGCCTGGTTACACGGCTAACGTGTGACACTTGACCCTAGAAAATTTCCAAGAAGACTTTAAGTACACTTGTTTAATATTGTGTGTGTGTGTGTGTGTGTTTGTGTGTGTGTGTGTGTGTATGCGCACCTGGCGTGGTGTGCATGAAGAGGTCAGAGAACAACTTGCAGAAGTCAGTCCTCTGCCCTCACCATGTCGGTTCCAAGGATCAAAGTCAGGTTGTCAGGCCTTGTGGCAAGCACCATTACCCACTGAGCCATCTCTCGAGCTCTTAGTCACGGCTGTGCATTGTCGGTAGCATCAGCTGGCGTGCATGACCCAGCCATTCACTGAGGCCCTACAGATGTGCAGGTATCAAGCTTAATTATGGGTTCAACAACTTAGAGCTTTCATTTTGGGACACTTATGCTAGGAGAACAAGAGAAGACAATTTGGAAACAAACACGAAGCTCTTATGCAGGCGCTGCCATGTCTGGCTTTATGTGGCGCTGGAGTTAATGCATG
>NC_142047.1:44214635-44237135 GCF_982192425.1 Myodes glareolus
ACACTGTGACAGAAGTCTTTATGTGGATCGTCCAGCTACTTAGTGAAAAGTTCAAAGCTGATGATGGAGCCAGCGAGATGGCTCGGCAGGTAAGGGCTCCAGCTACCGAGCCTGATGACTTGATTTTAATCTCTGCGACCAACAGGGTAGAAGGAAGACTAACTCAGACAAGCTGTCCTCTGACCTCCCCATGTGCCCTTTTAACTCTCATACAGACATATGTATAAGTAAAGAAAAATGTACATTTCAAAAACTCCTTTTTCTTTTTTTTAAGCTAAATGAAGCTAGGGATGCATCTCAGTGGTAGACAATGATCCTCTGGGTTCAGCCCCCAGCACTGCAAAACAGAAAGCAAAGAATCCGTGTTGGCCAGGAGGAATGTTCTGGCATCTGAACTCTTCGGTTTGGAGCCCCAGTATGCTGATGTCCATGCTTGGGATCCTGTACTTTGTTCGCTATTTAAACTTTGTTGACTCCCAGTTCCTTAGTCAAGCTGGGATAACATCGCTTATCTGCTGGGTTCACATTCAGGACTAGATAGAAAGATTGTTCTGTGCCTGGCATCTAGTAAGAGCCCATATATGGCAGGGGAGTGCGACTTTTACATGCACTGTGAAGTTTGAGAGGCAGCGACAGAAGCTAGACACTTGACAGGAACACGTAGTGGGTGACACTTTGTGGCAAAGTCAAAAGCTAGGCACTTGACAGGAGGACCTACTGGATGGCATTGTTTGTGTCAAAGTCAAGAGCAGGCCTGGCTTCTGCAGTGCGAGAAGTCAAACCAGAGCTTTCCTTGCTTACAGGTGGTCATCTCAGAAGTCCAGACCAAGACTTCTGGTGACTTGAATCCATCCATGTGCACACGTGTGCAAATCCTTCAGGCAGAACCCTCAGTGTCTGTGTATCTGACTACATATCAGCAACACTGCGGAGTAAAACTGAAGGAATTTTCCTCCAGCTTCCACAGAAGTGTCGGTCTCTCCAACTACTGAAGTGCCCCGAGGGCTGGCGTTACAGAAGTGGCAAGGCTGAGATGACCTGACCGCTTGGCCTGCTTCCCCATTCTCCTCGGGCCTAAGCCCTGGCCTTTGCAAAGGCAGCTACAGATCCGCTGCTCAAAACCTGCACCTAAAAAGAAATCCTTCAGCCATGTCTGCGTGAACTAAATATAGTGTGCGATTTACAAGGCTGTGGTCCTGACCACCCCCGGGCTATTTCTGACCACAGGGACAGCTTCAACAGTGTGGCCCATGAAATGTCATCTCAAGCTCAAGCCAAATGTTGATCTATTTAGGGCCAGGAAAAGACAGTGCTTCTGTCCTAGGCAGGATCCTATGCTGTGTGGAGACCAGTACCCTGGCTGCTGGCCAGAAAGCTGGGCCTCCTTCAGCATTCTGTGCCACGAGGGGAGGGTGGCAGCTAGTTGCAGGACTGAATTGTCCTGCTTTGGACTCCCCAGAGCTGGGTCCTCAGCTGGAGTTTTGATGGCCAGGGGAACTTGGCAGTAACCTGTCATCTCCGAGAAGGTCTTAGAATTCTTCCTTTTCTGTTTTCCCAGGGCAGTCACCAAGACTCCTGGACTCAGTTGGTTCCTCCTTCCAAGTCACTTGACTATAGTTTGTTCCAAAAGACCGAGTTCCTGTCCTTTTCCCTGCCTCTGCTCCCAAACAAGGGCAGATGCGCAGTTGTCATGGA
The DNA here is from genome assembly GCF_982192425.1 of Myodes glareolus. Taxonomy (NCBI): domain Eukaryota; kingdom Metazoa; phylum Chordata; class Mammalia; order Rodentia; family Cricetidae; genus Myodes; species Myodes glareolus. Next base: position 44,216,331 of record NC_142047.1, read on the forward strand.
TACCTGGGCCAATTACAGTGGCGTATTACTCCCCCACTCCTGGACCATCTTGTCTTTTGCTCCAGTGCTAGCTCCAAGCCTTCCCACCTTTCTGGAACATGTGTCACAGCTTCCTCATGTCACTGTCCCAGTGATCTGAGTCAAGATGAGCCTGCCCATGCCTCTGCGCTCTTCCTTATCCTGTGGAGGGACAGACCTGCTGTTCTTCAGCTGTGGGCCTCTTGCTGAATGCAAGCTGCCATCTTGAGTGCTTGCCGTCTACCTCTTGGTTGTTGTTTTAGATGCTGTGTTACTCACTATTGAATTTACTTCCCCAAAAGCCTTGCACTGTACAATCACTCTCCAGGTTACAAGTGAGGAAACAGACTGGGGATATTGGTGCTATGCACCTGTAATCCCAGCATTTCGGAGATTACAGCAAAAGGATCATGAGTTCGAATCCAGCCTGGACTTTAGAGTTAGAGCCTATCTCTATATTTCAATGCTGCACCCACACACACACACAAAGGTGAGAAAATGGGAGCTGAAATATCCAATACTTTATTCAATGTGTGCTAGACAGCGTGGTGACCATGGGAATGAATAACACCTATTGGCTTTCATGTGCATGGGGGATATACTGGGCCTAGAATCATCTTATTTCTTCTTTTCTGCCAGGGTGAAGATTCCATTGTGGTCTTTTTGACATGGGGAATTTTGGTTTAGTAAGGTTAAGTGATACGCTCAAGGTCATCTGCCTATAAATAGGGACCCTTTCATCTCAGATCAGATTCCTTCTGTGTTCACCAAATACCGCACATCATCTCCTTTTAATTCTTGATGGAAGTTCTGCTCACACTTTTACTTCTGCATGAAACCATAAACTGCATAGTTCAATAGTCCAAAGAGTCTATAGGGTGAGTTTGAAATCCCCACTCAGGCATGTGGAAATCTTGCTGTTTGGTGATGACGTAATGTAGTTAGCACACGTTGTAAAATTTTTATGACATTTCAGAGAAACCAACAAAACAGAGCCTCTCAGATAAGAGTTTGAAAAACAACCCATACAGCAACTCTCCTATCGAGTTTTATCATCCTCCCATTCATAATTGATTCCAAACTTGCATGAATCTTTCAAGATAAGTGTCTTATTGATTATCTCCAACACGAGCGATCACTTGGCATCCCGGTCTGCTCACTGTCTTCCCCTGATTACCGTAAACAGTGGGGTTGACCAGAAGAAATGTCACTGTCTTTGGCACTGACCCCCCACCCACCCACCCACCGGGAGGGGGACCTTCTGCAGCACTGGCAATGGGAAGCCGAGGCAAGGAAGTGGCCCACCTAGACCGCTGCTTGGTCACGGCCATTGTCCTATTCTAAGAAACTCTGTGGGGACATGGCCCGGGCAGCAAAGTCCGTCCTCGAACTGTTTGCCATCTCCGCTCAAGGGCTTCCTTGGTAGCTGGGCAATGGGTCCCAAGGAAAGTCAATCCATGGCTGTCAGGAAACATTAAGTCTCTTAGGTGGCATCAGTTTCCTGCTGTGTACTCGTGGTTATGTAAATCAAGTCCCTACCTCCTTCTAGGAAACGGTTGGCGTGTTTACAAGGGACTTAAGCTGCTCATTTGTAGTTGTGGCAGCTGTAATACAAATGAACTCCGCAGCGGGCCTGTCCTAGCGCTGTCCCACCGCCCTGGCCCTTAGTACTGTTGCCTGCGGGCCTTGTGCTGGTGCAGGTAGGGTCAGGATTGACCAGGGAGCTGTAAAGGGAGTCTCGGAGGCGGCTCCTGAGGAAGGCTTGAAGTGCTCTCCAGGTGACAATAGCCCTAAATTGAACAGGTTGGGCACTTGGCAAACAGAAGGCCTGACACACAGGCTTTTGAGGACAGATAATGAAGATTCGGGCCATTGCATTAAATTAGCAGCCCGACTTCTTGAGGCTGCCGCTGGCAAATGCGTATTCTGAACCCTAGGGGACAAGATAGGGCCACTCTGCATCCTAGGAGCCTAGCTGTCGGAAAGTCCTTGTTCAACAGCAAAATCTGCCCTTTCTTGGTTGCTGAAGGTTATTTTTTTCTAGTTATTATTATTTTATTATTATTATTAATTATTGAAGGAGAGCTAGAGAGCTGGCGCATGCATTTGCCTACTACTAGAAGACAACTTTCAGGAGTCGGTTCTCTTCCTCCACTGTGGGTTCCAGGTTTCGAACTCAGGTCATCAGGCTTTGCAGCAGGGGCTTCTGTCCACCGTATCTTCCCACCAGCCCTGAATGCTTCGAGCCTCAAGGTGTTCCGTGCAGATCATGAACCTCAGTAGAATCCTCTCTTTGCTAGAATCACAGAACTTACCAAAGCCATGTGGAGGAACAGTTAGTACCACTTATACAGGTGACCACATCCTTGGGGCAGAGACTGTAAGGTCCTTTAGACCTTTAGTCTTCATGGGATTGCCATTCCTGCCAAGGTTTCCAGATACCTTCTAATGCCATGCACATCTACTTAGGCAATGTTGCAAGTTCATTTAGCATCACTGCATTTATTTAAGATACATGTTCAAGTACATTTACTTATTTGGGGGGAGGGGGTGTACGTGGCAGAGGGGGACAGGCCATGTGTACAGCTCAGAGGACAACTTGTGGAAATTATCCCAGGGTTCCAGGGATCAAGCTCAGGCTATCAGGTTTGGTAGTGAGTGCCTTAACTCACTGGCTCATCTTTCTAGCCTCAGAAATACCCGTCTAAGTTAAACAAGCAAACAAACGTACAGAAAACCAAAGTTATGTATGTATGTATGTGGGTGGGTGTTGACAAACCGCAGTGTGCATGGAGAGGTCTGAGGACAAGCGTGGGATCATTGATTTCCTTCTCACATGTGGGTTTCAGAGATTGAACTCAGGTCACCTAGCTTGGTGGCACGTGACTTTATTCAGAGCCATCCCACTGGGCCCGCGTCACTTTATAGCCAAGAGTGATGCGGGGCAGAAAGAGCTAAATCCAGAATGGACTCTTTGAAAAAGCCCAGGACTTTCTGTGTTGCTGATGGTGGTGGTGATGCTGATGGTGATGATGATGTTGATGATGGTGGTGGTGATGGTGAAAATGAGAGTGGAGGAGAAATAGAGTGGGGAGGAGGGGAAGGAGGCAGAGCTGGCTTTCTCAGAAAGAAGTGGTTTCCTCCTTCATCCTTTTCTGAACTGTTCAGTAGGCTGTATGCAAAATTCTTTCTGAGAGCACTGCCATCTTGCACAGACATTAACTTATTCCAAGTCAGTCACCTATGCTGACCTGTCAGGTACCTGGAGGGTTCTCCCGTCCTTGTCTGAGTCTCTTTAGCTACCAATTGTATTTTAACACTCAAGTTTTGGCAGCATTTGAGATTAGCATTTCTTTGGGGAACCAGGGAACATGTAGAGTACACCTTCAAAACAAAATTTTTTTAAATAAGAAATTCTTAAAAAATTTTTTTTTAATTGTGCTAACTGCCAAGATGGAAGCAAGAGGGAGAAAGTAATGTAAAAATCAAAGCCAAACAGAGAAGCACAAATGAAAAACATTTCAGGCCATTCTGTCCATTAACTGATCTTCCTAGATAGAACCCCATGGTGACTGGGCCATCTGATTCACCTAATTGTGATTTTATTGACACCCATGTCTGTCCATATCCTCCGAGTCCATAATAAATGGAATTTATTCCTTCCTTCCCTGGTTCTGACAGGTCGCAAAGCCGAGCAGAAGAGGTGAGCACCAGTTCTAGCAGGTTTCATTTGCAGTACAGAATTTCCAGCAGAATCTCATGGAAGCCTCTGGTGGTTGGGGGGTGGGAGGGTGGTCCACCTGCAGAGGAGTGGTCCAGGTTCACTCTGCTCCTTGCCATTTCTCCAGCTTGCCCGACATGGCACACTGGAGCCCTCCCGAACAGGTCATACCACAGCTCGCTGCCTGTGAGCTCTCACTGGGGACCTTGGTCACCCCAAAGTAGCTACAGCAGAAAAGCAGATGTCTTAGCCTAGCTTTCCAGGATGGGCAGAGAGGAGGCTATAATTAGATGAGATTGTGTCCATATTGTGTGTGTAGATACAGTTTAAGGATCAGCCCAGAGTTTATAGTGTATGTCTCCTTACTTTCTCTTGGTATTAGCTCACTTACCTGTCCATTGACTTTGTTCTTCTTGATGGATTGATTTTTTTTAAAAAACTCTTTTTGTAGAATAAAAGTTGTAAGGTGTTAACTCTTCATGGTTGGAGGGTGAGAAAGGATGGAAAATCACAAAGGAAGAGGTCACAGAATTGTTCAGGATTTCCCCAGGAAGACTGTCACTGGTGGGGACAGCACATATAGTTTACTGTTTATTCATTGAATGTTACTCTTCCTCTGTGTGTCAGGCTCTTCTATGATGCAAGGATCATAGTAACAGGCAAAATATAAACCTTGCTCTTACATATTTCCCAAATAGCAAAATAGCTAATCATGGTTGATAGGGATGCGGGGGAGGAAGTGAGAGAGTATCATATACTGGTAATAAGAGGGCCATAACAGTGAGGTGGCACTTGCCACGGAGCCTAACAACCAAAGATGGACTCCTCAAGACCCACACAGTGCGAAGAATTATAAAACACAATGTGTGAGCGTACACACACAGAGAGAGAGAGAGAGAGAGAGAGAGAGAGAGAGAGAGAGAGAGAGAGAGAATAAATAAATGCAATAAAAAATAATAAGAAGAAAAACAAGAAGAAAGGTATGAAAGTGTTCCATTGGTATGGAAGTCATGTAGAGGATAGAAATGATGATCACCAAGGGTTCAGGAAACACCCCTCAACTTCAGTGTCATTTGGGGTGCTTTTTGAAAGACTAACTAGGAGCAGGTTAGAGGAAGAAAATTCATAGCCCCAAGTGTATTGGTAGATGGCAGAGCTCAGGGTTGGGGAGACATAGGCAGGTGCCCTTGTAGCTGCTGTACTACGTGAAAGCCTGGAGCAATACCTTGCAATTCAGTGAAAGGGTCTGAAAACCGAAGGCTTTTGGAGAGAGTGAGGAGAGGATGAGCCCTGTGCATGCCTGACGGGGTTGCAAGGTTAAGCAGAGGGGGATGAGCACCAGCCCTAGTGGGTTTCATATGCAGAACAGGATTTCCAGCGGGTCCTTCTGGAAGCCTCTGGTGGGTGGTGGGGCTGGTCCACCTGCAGAGAAACAGTCAGGGAGTCAGCTTCCCAAGTCTATAGATTGCACCAACCCTTGACATTCCCAAGTCCTTGTCTCTCTGTGTGAAGCACAGAGTGATAGGACACCTGCTCTGCTTGGCTGAGGTGAACCAGGCTGCGTGTATGTAGCAGCCCAATGTTCAGTGCAACCCCCACCCCACAGCAGGAAAGTATGTGTCGCCCAACCAAAGGAGAGGGGTCGCGTAGTCAAAGAGTCGACCAGACAGGATCAGCTGCTGCCTTTGCTTCTTAAGATTTTTAACAGCTGTAGCAGTTCCCAGTACCGTAATTACACACAGCCTGTGGGTGGAGGAAGCTCCTTCTCACCTCACCTCACGTGGCTTCCTTGGGAACCAGGGAACATTTCCCTAAAGCCTGTCAACAAACCCATTCTGACTTGACCCCAGACAGTGTGGTGTTCGGTGCCACTGAAGACTTAGCTCATCCTCACTTGTCCTGAGCAGCGAAAATGGGGGCTGTTTGTTTCCTCATTCCCTCCACTGTCTGCCTTACCCTTTCTCTGACATTCACCTCGATCACCAGGTGACGAGGCTGACTCTCCTTACCAAGACACTGTGGCGTGGCATGGAAGGCTCATTCCAGATTTATCATCAGACAGCTGGGTTTGGTTTCTTCCTTTCTTTCTCTCTCTCTCTTTCTTTCTTTCTTTCTTTCTTTCTTTCTTTCTTTTGAGTTTTATTCACTGTTATTTGCATGTGCGTGTGCATGTGTGCATGGGGGGGGCAGGGGGATGATGTTGTATGTATATATCAGCATATTGTAATGTGGCACATGTACAGAGGTCAGAGGGTAACTCTGTAGAGTCGATTCTCTCCTTCTACCTTTATGTGAGTTTCAAGAATCGAACTCAGGTCTCCAGGCTTCAAGGGAAGCGCTTTTACTGGCTAAACCATCTCGCTGGCTCGCAGCTGAGTTACGAATTCATCTTTAGAAACTTAACGAGATGTGTGTCTCGCAAAGCCCAGGCTTGCCAGCCTGTACAGAGGAGATCATGGTGTCAGTCTTTTCCATTACTAGAAGAGACTGAAGTAACCAGTATAAACACCCTAATTCTAGAAGTTTCCGGAAGACGCAGGCTAAACTCTTGTTCCAGAGGGGCGATACCTAGGGTTATCTACCTTGCAAACCCAATGTGGGTCTCCAAGCTGAAAGTCCTGTAAACGGACGAGCTGACGCCACGGTGGATTTTCTGAGCTACCTCTTCTGTCTCCACTTTTCTAGAGACTAGCTACCGGCCCCCCACTGTGCAAACACACACAAGTGACAGCAACTGTAAGTGTTTATAACAATGTGCCTATCGACTTCTTATTTCAGTAGATATCCAGATTTATTATCCCTCAAGGTAAGCATCGATTTTACCTTTGTCTCCGTCAATATTTACCTCTGAGGTCAATATGCGTGGGTATTCACCTCCGTTGCAGTCAATAGCCACTCCGTATTACCATATATGATGCTCGTATGTGAAAATGAGAAACCGTGTGGCATGAAAAAAATGTTAGTCAAGGATGCTTCTGGAAAAAGGAATTTATTTCGATTTCATTTGAATACATTTTGGCTGCTTAGGGGTCAGGTTCTATTTCACTTGGTCAAAAATGGGTGTTTTTCCACCGCAGGCTGGGGTCTGGGGAAGGCTGACCATCCAAGGCAACACTGAACGATAGAGGACTAGATGCAGTTCCCTGCGAACTCCCAAATCGAACTGTAGCTGTAAGACTATGCGTGTGACAGAAGGGACACAAATGTGAGCTTGCACATGCTCAGGACATGGAGTTAATTCTCGTCTCTGGTTTGCAGGAGCTGAGTAACTGATATAAGAGGGGAAGATGAGGAGGGAAGACAGGGGTCCCTTGCCTTGCTTTTCTGCTTTTATGACAAGTCGGGAAAGGGAGCCTGGCATCACATGGCCTGGTTAGGGGCTGAAAGCATGAGCCAGCACACATGGCTGCTGATAAGAAGGGCCTGGCTGTAGCAGTCCATCTTTTCCTTTTGTTTGCGTGGGTGTGTCAGCATGTGTAGGGGCCTGGGTTCATAGGTGCATGTGGAGGTCAGAGATCAACCTCGGGTGTCGCCCCCCACCATAGCCGTCCACCTACCTGCTCTCCCACTGGGGCCACACCGAGCAGGCTAGGCTGTCGGGTCCAAGCTCCAGGTTACAAGCACATGTCCTGCTTTATGTGTGGGATCTGGGAATCAAATTCAAGTCTTCATACCGTGGGGCAAGCTGATCTATCTCTCCATCCTGGCTTTTGTTTTTGTTTGTTTTGTTTTGTGGTTTTGAGACAGGATCTTGTGTAGTCCAGACTGGTCCCAAACAACTGTGTTGTCAGGTGTGACCTTGAACACCTGATCCTCCTGCCTCCACCTCCTCAGTAATAGGATTACAGGTGTGAATGACCACACCCAGTTAAAGTGTAGTGGGGATTGAACCAGGTGCACGCTAAGTAAGTACCTGAGCCTCGTGGTAAATTTATAACAGTGCCCATGTAGCTATCATGGGCACAGGCTGCATCAACCTGGGCCACACTGCCCATCCTAATTCTTTTGGATTTCACTTTATTGGATTCTTATTGCAATTTCAAAATATTTATTCATTGTTGTGAGTAAGTTCATGATGTGTGTGTATGTGTGCATGTGTGTGTACATATAAGCCACAGTGTGTATGTGTAGATATCAGAGGACAAATATAACTCTCTCTGTTTTTCTTTGTGAGGGATCCTGAGAAGGAATACAGGCCTCCAGGTTTGCACAGGTGATTTTATTCACTAAGCCATATCACTGGTCCTGGCTTGCTTTGTGTGTGTGTGTGTGTGTGTGTGTGTGTGTGTGTGTGTCTAGTATTTTATCTGCCTAGCATCTTTCCTGACACTCGGGTACTATTTTCAGTGTTCCATTCTCTTGTGTGACACACCTGTCTCCCTCCTTGCGACAGAGACCATGCCATGAAGCACAAAACCACAACCATTCCTGCCAGACTTAGTGATCTGGCCTAAGTATGACCAGATGCAGCGCTCGGTCCCTGCCCTACGCCTGACTGAAGGATGAACATGCAACAAGCCATGATAGCAAATCCTCCCAGGGACTCCTGTCATGCAGCACCATGGGAGCTTTCACAGACCTATGCTCTACCCAGCTCACATCCTGGCACTGCTGTGTAGTCGTGTCTTCCCAGGCAGCACGGGGAAAGGTTGTCTATTGCAGGAAGAAAAACAAATTTTAAAAAATGAATGTAACTGACACAGAAAGAGAATCAGAGGAACAGAGATGGGGCCAACACAGAACCAGCAGAGTTGAAGGAGGGCTAGAGACAGTCAGGGACCTTGGGATGACTGGTTCATTCATCTTTTTTCTTAAGCTGCAAACAAACTAAACCACCCTGGGTTTCTCCCCTGGCAGCTGGAGAGATGGAGCGGCCTCCGAATCCCATTGCCATGTCCAGCTGTGTAATCAGAAACACTGCGGAAGTCTCAGTCTCCTTTCCCACCGAATGGGAAAAGATCAATCTGATGATGAGATTCGACAGTGCTCATAAAGTCCCCAGCAAGAGCTTCATAACACTACTTCCCAACGTGCCCTTCCTCTGTCTTATTAATGCCCATCCTTTAACCTGTCCTCAGCTTTAGCTCTTGGCATCCTTGGGGCCTTTTTAACCCCATATATGAAACTAACCCATGGACATCTCTGTATGCAAGGATTCATTTTACCCCACACAGCATGCAAAGGCAGTTGCTGAGATTTCCCTAGACTCTCCTCCTCTTCGATTGGCCACAGCAGCAAAACCCAAAACCAGTGCATCCTTATGCATATGCACTGGCAAAAGCCTGACCTCTCTGAGTGCTACCTGGCTCTAGACAAAGAAGCCCGAGGCAGAATATTCTAGCCTTTCAGCCTGGTTAGTCTTGCTGCATGAAGTTGATTCGACTCACCATCCATGGTCCAAGGAAAGTCCAAATCCTGAGCATGCCACAACCCACTGTATGTTGACATGGTTTTAACATCCCCACCTCCTTTCCTTCCTGTTACCCTAAGGGGCTGATATTCCCACTGCATTTCTGTCTTCCACTTGTGACAGAGCCCTGGAAATCACATGCTCAGTGCAAGATCTAATTTGCACAGGCCACCCTTGGCTCCTTTGTCCCCTTTACAACTCAGGCTATCCCCAACTTGACACTTATTTAAAGTGTTTATTTATTTATTTGGCATTCACAGAACTCCACAGCCCCGGTCCCTTGGGATGTAAATTAAAGCAACTTCATTTCCATACTTTCTCTGTTCCAAATCCCCCATTGTTTATTTAAATAGCAGCCGATGCATCTTGCAAGTAAGGAATGATAATTAAGGGAAGAAGAAGAGCCGGTCTCTCAGGGAAGCCAAGATTTCATTTCACAACCACCCCAGCCTCACTGTCAAAGAGCTAGTGCCCAGGGAGCTAGAGATATCTGGGGGGAGGAATGCTTCATCAGAAGGCTTGGGGCTCGACGTCGGGGCTTGCTACAGGAGCTCAGCCACCAAGGGTGTAGACTTGTCCTTCACTCCCATCATGGCCACCAAAGCAGAACTGGAATTAGGTAGCAGAGTCCCAGATGGCTGGGAAACACCAGGTTCAGAGAGACCGCAAAGGCAACGACAATGAGAAATGCATCCTTTTCTCCTTGCTGACCCTGGAACCAGAGCCCGTCCTCTCTCACAGTCTTCTCAGTGTCTCTCATCTGTCATGCACCCAGGTGGCCGTCACAGGACCCCTGCCTCCATCCAGCAGAAGAGTGTTTTTGTTGGGACCATGCACAAGGACAGGCCACACCTTTGCAGAAAAGGCATCCTCTCACTCCTTCCTGTGGCTGCATGTCTCAAGGGTGAGGTCCTTAATTTACCCTCTTCCCCACTCTGACCCCCTCACAGGCATAAACAGCGCCTTCACACTGAGCAGAGAGGAGCCACCTCCTCCTGACCAGCCAGTGAGGAGACCTTATGCATTAACCCAACCCAAGTGGATCAGTTGCTGACCCCAACCTGAATGCAGTAACTTCAAACTTCAGTGTTCGAAGGGCGTCATGTGTAGACTAAGAGTGTTTGTGTCAGGCAGGTGGTGGCCCAACATTTGGGGACATGAGCAGTTTTTCATTCTTTGTTCTTCCTGCTCCTTTTTCGTTGTTTTACAAGGGTCACTTGTTAGGGTCATGGCCTCTCGAGAACCTGTAGCATACAGAGGAAGGTGTGTGCTGACCGAGACTAACAAGGTTATGGTGGGATGTGGGATGGTCCAGGGGAGCCAGAGGAACGCAGGGCAGGAATAGCTAGGTGCCTCTTCGGTGTTAACATAACTTCCAAATTGAGATTGGTGGGAACACAGAGATGAGGAAGGACAAGCCAATGGAAGGGCAGGTGACAAAGCTATGAAACTTCCCAGTGTGAAAGTGTCATTAGAAGTCCTCATAGAGGTAACTCAGCCGGGAGCTATCTGGGGCCTAGAAGGAGGAGGACAAACGCTGCTGAATGCAGAGAGCACAGAGACCGCACACCCATCAAACTAAGATCGTAAGCTCAGCAAGAGTCAGGTGCCTCTGATCTTTCCACTCTGATCTCAGCAGTGGTGATGGCTGGCTTTGAGGGGTGGGGATTCCACACACCATCAGTCTAATCTCAAAGCATCCCACCCCTCACCCCCGCTGCCTCTAACACCATCCTCACTAGACATGTTGCCTAAGCAGCATCCACACCTGAGCTGTGCAGATGCTGTTAAAGACAGATCCCTCGGTCCTCAACTTACCATCCCTTCCGCTCTGAGATCTTCCTCCTTGTTCTCCCAGAGCATGCTGGTTCAGGAGTTGCCAGTTCACAGTGGGAGTCAGCAGGTTCTCAGTGGGGTGGACCGAAGTCCCTGTGGGCTCCTATGAGACAGGGCCTATTTCGTTAGCTTCTCACTTACTCATGGATTTCCCTTCCTTCCTTCCTTCCTTCCTTCCTTCCTTCCTTTCTTCCTTCTTTCCGTGTATCTAACCCTGTTTCTGTTGGTTTCTCGCTCCTTCATGTATCTATCCATCTGTCTTTTCATCCTTCTGTTCCTGTTACAGTTTCTTTCTCACCCCTTTGGGTGTCCATCCGTCTATCCATCTGCCAATCAGATACTATTAGCCCCAACTGTGGGCCAACTGCTGCACTTCCTATTATATATATACATTTCGACTCGGTGGTTGATTTTTATTTTGTTTTATTTTTTACATCCTGCCTCCTTTGTGTAGTTGGCTGTTGCAGGTATTAGGGCACTCTTCCACACTGCACCATTTTATAAGAAGCACCAGGGTGTACCATCAAGCCTTCTCCCCCTAGGCCCCACCACACACATTATTTTGTGGGGTGACCTATTTTAAGAAAGATTTTTCTGGCACCCTTTAAATTAACATCATTACACTCGCTTTATTTATTTTCCTCCCGTCGCTCATGCTTTTAGCCTTTCCACACACCTACACTGTGGTGCTACAATGATCTTCCACCTCGTGACTCAGTTGTCCATAGTTGTTTATAAGAATCACAATATATGAGTTTATAATATATATATTTTCCATAAATATACCAAATGTTTGCCAAGTTTCACATGCCCCCTCCTTCTTTTCCTTTTTAAATTCAAAATTTTCTAGTTGTGTTTATTCTCATCGTCAGCATACTTTATCATATCAAAGCCTTTTCAGGCCCTGTAGAACTACTGAGTTATGTTTGGGTCATGTTTTGCGGTATGCCCTTTAATACTGTAGCTTTAGAAATGCAATTTTCAGCCTCTGCTTATTAGAATATGATAAAGTATTCCCGGTCTATGTCCAGCTCCACTAATCTCCAGACTGCGCTTCATGAATTAAGCATGAAGATTTTAGTCAATGTGCTTTCAAAGACCAATGTTTAGGGAATCATGGATTTTCTACAAGCTGAGGGGAAAATCTATAATAGGAGGAACTGATTTTCAAACATCATATTCCCAAGAAGAAATGTCCAGTTCTGGCCCAGAAACAGAAAATGTTTTGCTTTCAGAATATTCTAGACCACAGTTAAGACCACATTGTGCCGGTTAGTTTATTAAAGTTGCGGTGTTTTAAAATGTGTAAGACTATCTATCACGCAGGAGGATTTCAAAGGCCAGCTTATTTTGGAAAAGCTCATTCAGATTGGGCTAACATCAAGGGGAGAATGCAAATTGAATTTGTAAGGTATTACTAACTTCCCCTCCACCACCCCCTGCATGTCTTGCTTCCTTTTGCTTTATATAACTTAGCAAATCGCCAGAGATCTCTTTGCAGGGTGAGAGAACCCCCCCCTTGGAGAGACTTAGGCCATCCATGCATGTAGACCTTGGAGAAGCCATGCTGCAGGTAGACTGCATCAGAGATTCGGGCTCTGGTGTTTTACGGCAGCCAACGGGGCAGGCGTTTTACCAGGAAGTCGTTCAGCATCACCACGCTGGTTGAAAAGGACGCATCTCTCCAGGAAAACGCAGAGGCGATTAAGATCCAAGGGAACATCTGGAATGAACACCCAGGCACCTGTGTTCATGTCAGCTCTGCTGTCCTGGTGCTGTTTGGTGAGACTGCACTTGGCTCCCTAATAGTTACCTTCATAATCACTGATACCTTTCACATGAAGGGGACGACGACAGTTCTTCCAGGCTTAGTTATGCATGAGTGTGCACATACACACATGTGGAGGTCATACAACCATATGATCACCTTTGGAATTTCACGTTTTTTCACGTGAAGTAGGGAGGCTAGCAAGCCAGCGGTAAGTCCCAGGGCGGTAAGCCCATCTCTGACTCCCCTGGCCTGGAAGGGTAAGCAGCTAACCATGCAAGATTTCTGTTAAGCATGAGTTCTGGGGATCAAACTCAGGTCAGCTTTACCAAATGAATTGTCTCCCCAGCCATTATTGGTACCTTTTATTGGACATCTCTTTTACATGGCTTTTTCCTATACCGTTGATCTCAGCAACTCATTCATATCCCCACTTCCTACCATGGCAACTGAGGCTTGAGGAATTCCAGCAAGCTTCTTAGGCAGTTGGGACAGGGCAGAGTTAATGTTTGCTACCAAGACTTGTTAAATCTCCGAGTTAGAACAGTGAGGCCCTACTTGGTGGTTGACGGACGCTGCTCCAGGCTTGGACAGTACCAGAAACGAATGTGGGCGTAGCCTGCAGCTGGGAAGCTCTGCTCAGCCAGGCTCCAGTGACCGCTGATGACAACACATCCTCTTCTCCAATACAGAGATCAAGACAAAAATGTAAATCATCTCCAATTAGGGGGCTGCGGCTGAAACATCCCACTTTTGAGGAAGACAGGAAAATGCTCGGCTTGTCTGGCTTTATCTGTGAACCCACAGGATCTCTCAGGGGCTTTAAATTAATCAATCAATCCAAAGACATTGAACTGAATCTCTACCTCTGGTCTGGAGACTTTGAGATGTGTTTTAAATGGAAAGGAAGCAAAGGGCCGGCTGCCTTGCTGCCGCATAGCCCAAGGCTGCCTGCCCTGGCAGGGGAATTGGCAGTCAGTTCAATCACACGGCCCCTCTGACTGGTGTTTTTCACTAAACTGACCCCAGTTGCGTGTAGACACGGTCTCTAGAGAGGGACATCATCTCCTTCTCAGCCCTCACCATTTAATCGTTCCTGACACAGTTTTACCAGAAATGCAGCAAAACCCAGCCCTGTCAATCACTATTTGCTCCCGAGTGTCAGAAGAGCACCTTGAGACACATGCACAAGGGCATGTCCCTGGACATCTGTGTTAGGAAGTGCGCCGCACGGACGGTGTGGCCAAGGAAACTGTGGCCCCCATAGTAGCAGGGGATGCTGGAACTTTTTAAGGGGCTTCAGTCCACATATGCTCTCAGAATAATGTCCATTCCAAGGAACAGACTGACTGTCATTTAAGTGACAGTTGCTGAACCGTGGCCATGTGCAGATGGAGGGCAGTGCGGCGGTCACCTGGAGGTGATCTATACACGTGGGTCGGGAGAAGCTGGTGGGTTCTCAGACAGAGGCCAGCGCTGCAACTGCGGCACTCTGTTGCTGCAGTTCGGGTTTTTTTAGGCAAAATGATGGGCAGAGGGTGCATCTCGGTGCTGGAGCACACTCTTAAGAGTCTGCAGGGTCTGGGATTGAGGAAGAGAAAGAGGGAGAGAGGCTGGTGGGGGAAAGCCTGTCTCTAGGCTCAGGCTTTATATGTGAAGCCACGCCCCCTCTCAGGGCTAGAGTATGATCTGTTTCTTTTTCTTCATGCTTGTCTGTGTCATTTTGTGTGCATGTGCAGGTAGTACAGCACACAGATGGAGGTCAGAGGGCAGATCCCAAGGGTGCCTTCTCTCTCCCTTAGTGAGGCAGGGTCTCTCTGTCTCTCTTGTTTCCGACCCCGCTGGAGCTTCCACATAATCCTGTCTTTGCCTCTCATCTGCCTCCCATGCCCCCTTAGGAGTAGTGGGGTAGAGATGAGCACTTCCTCACCCAGATATCTCTGTGGGTTCTAGGGACCTAACGCAGGTTGTCAGTTCCGAGCAGCCAGCGCTTTTACGTGCTAAGCCATCTTACCAGGACTCCCGATTCATTTCTTTTCAACCTTGTATGGGCCAAAAGTCTGTGCTCAGGGAAGGGAAGACAGGGGCAAGAAGGCCCTTCCCTGGGGTGACCTCCCCTGGGAACCAGCATCTTCATCCTGTTTAGCCAAGGTCTAAAGAGGAGGTGGAGAGTTGGCTTCCTCATTGGCATCTAGTCAGCTTCAGCCCTGAAACTAGAGTCTTCCAGATTGGCAGGAAACTGCTGGTACCGGACAAAACTGCACTAAACCAGAGCAGACGGTGAGACAGGAAGAGCATGAGCTTCCGGACATAGGACCTGGAGGTGGCGCTGGACCCCGAATCCTCTGATCAGCGACTGTGGGGATGAGTGTTCAGCCTCCCGGCACAGTGGTCTGGAACAGACCTACAAAGAATGGATCACTGGGGGGTGATCTGAGCCCTGGAGTTTTGAGAAGGAATCTATCCTGTGCTGCAGCCATCTCGATCCCAGCAGGGCCATCTATGGCTCTGGGCAGACTTAGGAATAGACCTGCTTCTAGAAGCTCCATCAGATGTGGCCAGCAACCTGACTGACTGGGCTACCAGCTGGCTGGAAGTCTTCTGAGTCCAGATCAGGCCCTTGGGACTCAGGGAGGATCATCCACAGCCACTGCCCTCTGCCTCTCATAACTGCTGGGGAACGGGATGGGGGCCTGAATCAGCCCACTTTTTCTGTCTTTATCACCCACCAAACACCTCACATCTACCTCATGGTACTCAACGGATGGAAACGGAACCATCGGTCGCCTCTTGGGTTTCCTGAACAGCTAAAGTAGCCTCCAAGGGAGGCATCAGCTCAGCTCAGCTTTCTCCAGAAGAGTAAAAGACAAAAATGATGAGGGGGACTCCCCTGCTGTCCTTGAAGGAACACGGAGAAACTGTGAGGGGGAGGGGGCGGACCATGTTATTTCCACATCATCCACACCCCTCCCCCACCTTTCTAAACTTCTTTTCCCCTTTCTTGTGGAAGGAATGGCTTTGCCTATGGTGTGCAAAATATATACCTTCTGATGTTAATCAAGAAGCTCTTACTACCCAGCAAGAACACGCTAGTGTGTTAATTGATAGAATTTGTCATGGAGAATATTCATAACCGGCAAGCAGCCTTTTCTTCAGGAGGAACAAAGGATTAAGTTGGGGAGGCTGTAATGGTATCGGTAGCAGGCTATTGCAGTGATTTTCTTCTCAGAAGAATAGAGAAAGGTGAAATTCCAGCTGGGAATATTAGACTATGCAGAGCACCACCCAGGGGCATTGGGCTCTGTTTAAAGTGCCGAGCCCCAGTTTGCCTTATGATCCAATTGTTTTATTAGCGAGATCATTGCGTGTTTCATTTTGCTACAGTAATAGCGCAGCATCTGTCTAACAATAAATTATAGAGTCAGGCAAACAATGGTTTTGTATTTGGGATAACAATGAAATATCTTATTAAAATGCAGGCTTCCTTGGGTCCCTGAAATTAGAGTCTTATTTGAAAGTGATTCCTCTGGGCTTAATTCACTGGTTTGAACTAATCACAGCAAGAGAGTCGCTCTTTTGTCAGGGCACAGAGGTACTGGGGACGATACCTGTTTTCGTGGGATTTTCCCATTCCTATTTTCTCCTCAGATTCTCTTACTACGGAGATCTTCGGGGCTTGACAATGAAAGGCACCGTGTGAGGAGCTACATCCCTTAGCATGCAAAAGATGAATTGAGATCTCAGGCGGACGTGTGTTTCCTGCCAGGTTTCTTCAAAAAGATACTGGCTCTGAGAATCATCGTGTTAGCAATCGGGAAAATGGTACCAAACGGTGATGGGGCTGTAACGGGCACCATACACTGCACCTGAGCAAGGTGAAGTGTGTCACGTGACTTTTCAAAAGATTTTTTTTATGAGCATTTGTGTCTCTGTGTTAACATCCTTGTGTGTGTGTGTGTGTGTGTGTGTGTGTGTGAGAGAGAGAGAGAGAGAGAGAGAGAGAGAGAGAGAAATATGTGGTATTTAAGGAGACAGGAAGAAGGCATCAGATCCTCAGAAGCCACAGTTACAAGTGGTTGTGAGCCCTCTGATGTGGATGCTGGGAACTGAACTCTGGTCCTCTGCAAGAGGACCTGGGCCATCACTCCAGCACTTGGTCATACTGTTTTATCTTGTGGGTCCACAGTATTCTTTTTATAGCCGGGAAGACAGAGACTTAAAGAAACAATTCCCCGAGTCCTGTAGCTTGGCAAATGTGAGTGCCGAGGCTCCATCGCTGTGGTTGATTTCAGCATAGTTTTCACTTTTCAATGCTGAATGGTTTTGTCTTCTCCTCTCCTGATGAGAACCTTTCCATGTTTGTAGATTTGGCGAAGTTTAACACTCTCAGCCCCACAGCCGTTTCAGACTGTGAAAGGGGTCGTTAGTTAGCTGGACCAGACTACTTTCTCCTCTGCTGTGGAGACAGGCTCCTATAGAACCAGGGCTCACCTCACACTGGCGATGTAGTCGCAAATGACCTTGAACTTCTGATCACCAGTCTCCCGCTGAGTGTTGTAATCACAAGCCTGTGCCACCGCGCTTAGTTTATGCTATATTAAGGGTTGAACCCTGGACTTCGTGACTGCTAGGCAAGCATTCTCCGTCTGAGCCTCTTCCAGCTACATCCTCAATCCCTTTTTACCAATCCCAGTTTATCAAGTTCCACCTGACTTCACCCTCCGGTTTTCATGTTCCGGCATCACCCCATGACAGCCTCCTGCCTTGCTGTTGGGTGCGGTCTGGGACAGGACCGCTATGTTCAGTGCCCAGGGGTGGCACTGGTGACTTGGAGATGAGGGCAGCTGCTCTGGCCTGCCTGGTCATTGTAACATTACATTGTCATTACACTGTCCTTGTGACAGCCTTACCTGCAGGCACTTCACTGAAAGGACCAGAGAACTGTACGAATTAAGAGAGGGTCTAGAGCCAGAGATGAGGCTGAAATTGAAGACACTGTTTTGTTGTTTAACTGCTTGGACCTTGTGGAGTTTGGAGGAGGACAAAGGAGGGACCCACTATTTTCCATTTGACTTGAAAACCAGTTGACACCCTCAAAAACAAGCATGGTGGGCTATGTGTGCAATCCCAGCATTCAGGACACTGAGCCATTTGAATTTGGGGCCAGCCTGGGCTACATAGTAAGATCCTGTCTAATAAATACAAATAAACAAAAACCCTGGTTAAATGGCTGAATTAATGGTTACAGGTACATGTTACATTAGCCTGATGACCTGGGTTCATTTCCTGGAACCCACGTTAAAATAGGAGGGAACCAACTCCACAAAATTGATCTCTGACCTTCACACCCCCCCCCACAGACCGCAACAATAATATATAAAATGTTAAAAGAAAAGGAATTAAACGCTGAATTCTGACGCCAACCAGGTATTTCTGCACCTGGCTGGACCCAGAAGCATTTCTCACATGTATGCCAAAGGCGACACTTTGGGACACCTTTATCTTCCCCACCGTATCGATGGGGTTGTCAGTACCATCCTCCTGCAGGCCAGCTCCCTGCGCGCTTAGGTCCTGTGCCAACATGGCTCTCATGCAGCAAACTTTCCTGAGTCCCTGGATGCGAGGCTCCCTGCAGAGAGGCCATCAAGAGCAGGAGAGGGATGAGAGGACTGACGTCTTTTAAACCCAAGGCTCTTTGTGACAAAAGTGCCAGGAATCTGTTAGAAGTATAGTCCAGCCAGCTTCTCATCAGCGACCTTATCTGTAGAAAGTAGTTATTTTCATAGTGCATGTTTTTCTTTTATCAACACTGCATAGTAGACGTTAAGCTTCTTTTTGCCTCCCTCCTTCCCACTCCTCTCCTTCTCCCCCCTCTCCCCTCACCCCTCCCCTTCCATCCCTGTTTTCTTTTTCCTTTTGGAATGTCCTGACTTGTGGTTTTTTTTTTTTTTATAAGACCTTTAAGAGACAGAAGGGAAAGGTCGGCATGTCTCTGAAGCCAAGGTGGCTTTTCCTTTACCTCGACCCCAAACTCTGTCCCTGTCGCCTGATCTACCCTATTAGTTAGTACTCCCGTCTTCCTTGTTCTCTGACTATTTACAAATGTTTGCCTCCTGTGTCCTATCTCCTCAGCCTGTGTCCCTATACCTAATCTATGCTTGTGACCTGACTTCTAGCCCACCGTACTTCCATTAAAAAAAAAAAAAATCTGTGTTCACAACTCAAAGAGAGGGGCCACCTCAAGGGAGCCCCCAGCCTCCCATTTTCGGTGAAAGGGAGATAAGGTGCTCCAGTGGACACTTCTTCCTCTTCCCCTTGTAAAAGGGCTTGCCAGGCTCCTCTTACCATTGTGCTGAACAGAACAAAGTCAGAACCGTGTTCCTGCTTTGAAAGTGCCCATTGCCATCTTTTATAGACAAATCTGTTAGCAGTCAGGTTTTTAAAAAGCCATTCTGTTACTATTGTGTGTGTGCACACATGCGTATCGTGTGCAATGTGTGAAGGTTAGTTGGTTTTCTCCTTCCACCTTTTGGGTTCTGGGATTAAACTCAGTTTGCCAGGCTTGGTGGCAAACACCTGAATCATTTGAGCCATCTCTGTTACCCAATAAACAATTCTGATTTTTTTTTTTATAATAATAGCACAGACCAGAATCCCAATGCTGGCCAATTGTACCCGGCCCCTTTCTTTATAGCTTCCTTGATTCAAATGCCCAGGTAACTTGACTGGTTATCCTGGTTGGGATATTCAGGGACCATGTGCAAGCCAACACCCTGATAGAGTAGGTATTGCTTTGTTTTCTGTGTTCAGATGGCCCTGGGTGAGAAAGAAGTTGAAGTGCCTACTTTTCCTTATGGACTTAGCTGTGTGGCTTGATTCGGCAGTTCTGGCTGGCTGGGCGGATCTCTTGCTCTTACTGTCAGATGCCTTTGTGTTAGGAGATACACTCTTTTCAGAGGAATGACCTGGCAGATTAAGGACATTGTTCCCCGGTACACAGTATACTTAGACTCTGTGGTTGTCAAAGTAACTAACGGCTCACAACCAGTCATTAGAGTTTCTTGAATGCCGTCAAAATTGGCATCTGAGCTATTATTAACACTTAAGCAACTTAAGTAACACCAAACGCATAATTCATTTAAACTCTGTCTGGCTTATATTATAGTTTCCTGTTTTCCCACTCAGTAGCCCTTTGAAAAGTTGGAAGCATTTAAACGTTTGTATTGTCTCTAAGTCATTTCTCTTTGGGCTTATGTAAAGGATGTCCTTCACCATATATATGAGCACACATGAATTTCTCGTTTTTGGCTTTTGGAATGTTTGAATGTAGGGCTACATGGTTTTTGTTTTGTTTTATTTTGTTTTTTACAAATCGATTATTGAAAAAGAAAGAGAGAGAGAGAGAGACCAAGAAAGAAACAAGAAAAGGAGCCATATCCTGCCATACTGTCCTCTTCTGTCAAGAAACTTCATAGCCTCTTCACAGGAGTCCCAAGGACAAAGCCGAGCTCTCCTGACCTGGCAGCTTTAAGGGGCCAGAAGTATGCTGGACTCAGGAAGGACCAGGTGACAGGAAGGAAGCTGGAAATTAGTGGCACCCAGTTGAATCAGTGAATGGATCCAGAGGCAGAGCCAGCCTGTCAAGCACAGTGAAAAAGAATGTCCCCAGGATCCCTGGGTTCTTTTTTTCTTTTTTTAAGTAGGGGACAACATTGTCATTCAGAAAAACCCAGGCTGTTCTGGAAACAAAAAAATCAATAGCCCACTTGTTGAGGCTAAGTGAATTAGCCTGTGCTGAAAGTAAGGCCTTACCTGAGCACCCACCCGGAGGAGACAATCGGAAAGACTGTCCTTACTTGTCCTCAGTGGGAACCGTGGCTGATGAATTGTGTCCAGTGGTCATTTTGTGCGGGACTAATGGGCTTTTGTTTGTTTTTGTCTGTCTGCCCGGGACCCGGCAAACTGAATAGAGTTCTCCCTCAAAACAGCCATTGTTCTTGTGGAAGGGCTGCAGGAAGGGTTGAGAATGGGGAGCAGGCACAATGACAGACA